>NC_086349.1:1437253-1486418 GCF_036324505.1 Eleginops maclovinus | reverse complement strand
AAAAATTGCGGCCAAGTCCTAAAACCTCACAAGACTAATCCAGAACATTCGCAGCACATGTCATCCTGGAAGGAACTGGAGACCGTCTCAAAAAAGGCCAGACAATTGATAAACTTGAAATGGTACTTCTTCAGGCTGAAAGGAGGAGATGGCGTGAGGTCCTGACTAGGTTGGTGGCCATCATTCAGTCATTGGCAGAGCGCAATGTTCCACTTAGGGGAGGGTCAGACAGGCTTTACCAGCCAAACAATGGGAACTTCCTCAAAGAGGTTGAGCTCTTGGCCAAGTTTGACCCATTCCTCAGACAACATGTTGCTGCGGCTGAAAGAGGAGGACTGCACACAACATACTTAGGGAAGACTATTCAGAACGACTTGATTGATTGTATTGGTGACAAAATTGTGCAGCATATGATTAGGGAAATAAAACAATCAAAATATTTCTCAGTCATTTTGGATTTTACTCCTGACGTGAGCCACCAAGAGCAACTGTCGGTTGTACTTCGAACTGTCATGATACAAGAAACACCAGCAGTAAAAGAGTACTTTATGGGGTTCATTGAAGTGGAATCATCCACTGGAGAAAGCCTCTCAACCCTCCTTCTGAGAGAGCTGGAGGTGTTTAACATTCCCTTTGAGGATTGTTGGGGACAATCAAATGACAATGGTGCAAATATGAAGGGAAAGTCAAAGGGAGTCCAAGCCAGACTCCTGAGAGTAAACCCTCAGTCTGTATTTGTTCCATGTGGAGCCCAAACTCTAAATTTGGTGGTAGTGTGGCACTGAGTGCTTGCAGAGACATCCAAAATGTCAAAACAGCTAAGGACTTTACAACAGGTTAAAATGACTCTGAGGACTGATGCCCATATGTTTCTGTTACTGTTCCTACAGGAATAAAATTCAATGTGCTACACAAAGGATCGGCCACAGCGTCATTCTTAAAAGTGTAACATATTTTGGCGAGCTAGCCAGGAGGAGGTGTAGTTGGACTTCAAGACCATCAACACCCTATTCCTTTACCCAAGAGACGAACCTTCATCAATCTTCAGTGAAATGGAGGAAATTCAGCTTCTGCGAGACCGAGTGAGTGCATCTATATGGCAGCTGAGGGAGGAACCTCTCATGGATGTCTGCAGGTCCCTGAAATGTGACGGCCTGGACAGTAGAGCGCCCGGCAGTGTGCCCCGGACGCTGCTCATCAGGAAAGCGGAAGATGTACTGGATGGGATCGAGGTAGATCATAGTGATGATGAAGTTAAAGAAATCCTGAATAATGTCTTGATATAAATGGAGAAACAAGACGAAGGATATGAGACTGCTACAAAGAGAGGACTAGAGGAGAAATCCTTTCCGCCACGTCGCCCACAGTCAGCTGTAAAGGCAGGAACAGAGGAGAGGTGCTCACCACTGCGTCACCCTCTCCTTATGAGCCCAGAACCTCCACTCAAAAGTCCAGCGTACAAACTGCCTGAGGTCACACCGAGGAGAGAGTTTCAAATCTATGGACAAATAGGAGAAAGTGGGCAGAAGGAAAGGTTGTCATACCTCAGCCTCGTCAGACAGATTGAGATTGGAGCAGAGAAAGGTCACACAGAGACTGAGATCACTGAAGCGGTGATTAGGGCTGTGAGCCCAGGACTGCCATTGAGAGACATGTTGGAGATAAAGCGTGGGTTGACACTCTCAGCGCTCCTGACCATCCTGAGAGGTCACTATAAGGTTGATAGCTCCACTGACCTTTACCACCAATGCATTAGCCTATCTCAAAAGCCTAAAGAGACGGCCCTGAACTTCGTGTTTCGTGCTATTGAGTTAAAGGAGAAGCTGTTATGGAAAACAGAGAATGAGGATGCTGAGGAACATTACAGCCGAGCCACCATTCAGCGTAAGTTCCTCAGATCCATCGAAACTGGACTATTGAGTGACTCTGTAAAATGGAACATCCTGCCCCCTCTCAATAATGTTAAAATCACAGCTTGACATCACCAGTGACAATGACACAGACACAGCAGCAGCAGTGAACACAGTCCAGTACCTGCCCTCCAAGCACCAATCACAGCTGGTAGGTCTGGTTGGGAAAGGTGTACTGTCAGCTGTTACAGTGGGGCAAAAAAGTATTTAGTCAGCCACCAATTGTGCAAGTTCTCCCATTTAAAAAGATGAGAGAGGCCTGTAATGTTTATCATAGGTATACCTCAACTATGAGAGACAGAATGAGAAAAAAAATCCAGGAAATCACATTGTCTGATTTTTAAAGAATTTATTTTCAAATGATTGTGGAAAATAAGTATTTGGTCAATAACAAAAGTTCATCTCAATACTTTGTTATATACCCTTTGTTGGCAATGACAGAGGTCAAACGTTTTCTGTAAGTCTTCACAAGGTTTTCACACACTGTTGCTGGTATTTTGGCCCATTCCTCCATGCAGATCTCCTCTAAAGCAGTGATGTTTTGGGGCAGTCGCTGGGCAACACGGACTTTCAACTCCCTCCAAAGATTTTCTATGGGGTTGAGATCTGGAGACTGGCTAGGCCACTCCAGGACCTTGAAATGCTTCTTACGAAGCCACTCCTTCGTTGCCCTGGCGGTGTGTTTGGGATCATTGTCATGCTGAAAGACCCAGCCACGCTTCATCTTCAGTGCCCTTGCTGATGGAAGGAGGTTTTCACTCAACATCTCACGATACATGGCCCCATTCATTCTTTCTTTTACACGGATCAGTCGTCCTGGTCCCTTTGCAGAAAAGCAGCCCCAAAGCATGATGTTTCCACCCCCATGCTTCACAGTAGGTATGGTGTTCTTTGGATGCAACTCTGCATTCTTTCTCCTCCAAACACGACGAGTTGAGTTTTTACCAAAAAGTTCTATTTTGGTTTCATCTGACCATATGACATTCTCCCAATCCTCTTCTGGATCATCCAAATGCCCTCTAGCAAACTTCAGACGGGCCTGGACATGTACTGGCTTAAGCAGGGGGACACGTCTGGAACTGCAGGATTTAAGTCCCTGGCGGCGTAGTGTGTTACTGATGGTAGCCTCTGTTACTTTGGTCCCAGCTCTCTGCAGGTCATTCACTAGGTCCCCCCGTGTGGTTCTGGGATTTTTGCTCACCGTTCTTGTGATCATTTTGACCCCACGGTGTGAGATCTTGCGTGGAGCCCCAGATCGAGGGAGATTAGCAGTGGTCTTGTATGTCTTCCATTTTCTAATAATTGCTCCCACAGTTGATTTCTTCACACCAAGCTGCTTACTTATTGCAGATTCAGTTTTCCCAGCCTGGTGCAGGTCTACAATTTTGTCTCTGGTCTCCTTTGACAGCTCTTTGGTCTTGGCCATAGTGGAGTTTGGAGTATGACTGTTTGAGGTTGTGGACAGGTGTCTTTTATACTGATAACGAGTTCAAAAAGGTGCCATTAATACAGGTAACGAGTGGAGGACAGAGGAGCCTCTTAAAGAAGAAGTTACAGGTCTGTGAGAGCCAGAAATCTTGCTTGTTTGTAGGTGACCAAATACTTATTTTACCGAGGAATTTACCAATTAATTCATTAAAAATCCTACAATGTGATTTCCTGGATTGTTTCCCCCATTCTGTCTCTCATAGTTGAAGTGTACCTATGATGAAAATTACAGGCATCTCTCATCTTTTTAAATGGGAGAACTTGCACAATTGGTGGCTGACTAAATACTTTTTTGCCCCACTGTATATGGACAATTATCCAGTGAAAGTTTTGTCGGACACAGGTGCTCAGTCCTGCATCATTAAATAGCCCTGGCGTCAACAGCACTTGCCCCACACAGTTATAAGGCCCATTGCAGAGCTGTTAGAGGGTGAAACGCTGACAGTTCTGGCTGCTAATGACACGCTGATACCATATGTTGGCTGAATTGAAGTCAGCTTCTGGGTGGATGATGACAGAAATGACTGCAAGTCTCAAGACTGGTGTCCAGCAACCCAGCAGTTGCCAGTGACCCCATCATAGGCTATAACGTTGTTGAAGCTGTGATAAACGAAAAGGAGACAAAGACAAAAGGAGCAAGAAAGCAGCTGGCACACAAAGTAAGTAAAGCATTCTCCATTACTTTGAAAACAGCTCAAAATGTGGTCAAGCTAATGCAAGATGGTTCAGATCCAGACACCGGTGTGGCACGCACTGGTGGGAAAAGAGTGTTCTGGCCAGCGAACCAAGTATCTACTATCTACGTCAGAGTAGATGTGAATGCACCAGCACGAGGCCAGGACATGCTGTTGACACCAGACATGCTCAATCCCCCACCTGAAGGTGCGTCCCTCAGTGAAGTACTGGTGCGTATCCCTGAAAGAAAAGTTACATACGTACCAGTCCCCATTACCAACACCACTGACCACACCATTTATCTGGATCGACATAAAGTTATTGGACATTTAGAGACAGTAAAGACAGTGTTTTCAGCAGGCTTTCATCCCAAAGAGAACAAACAAAAAGAGACACTGAGCAAAGCACAACCAGAGGGCACCAGAGCTGAGAGGCCAAAGGTATGGGACCCGCCAGCGGACCTCAGCCATATTCCTGAGGCCCACCAGAGAGGAATGTGAAGCCTTTGCGTTGGACGGTGATGATGTAGGCTGTATTCCATCTTTAAAGATGCACATTACGCTTCACAACACCAGTCCAGTACGGAAGACTTACATGTCAGTCCCAAGACCCCTTCATAAAGAAGTGAAAGAGTACCTGCAGGATTTGTTGAACAGGGCTTGGATAATGCCTTCACGATCCCCTTATTCATCACCTGTGGTATGTGTCCGCAAGAAAGATGGCAGCCTACGCCTCTGTTGTGATTACAGAGAGCTAAACTGCAAATCAGTCCCTGACCGCCATCCGATAACAAGAATACAAGGCATGGTGGACACACTTGGTGGTTTTCTGTATTGGACCAGGGTAAAGCGCACCACCAGGGCTTCCTGGATGAAGAGAGCTGTCCCTTAACAACCTTCATCACACCCTGGGGGCTCTACGAATGGGCACGCATCCCCTTTGGCTTGAGCTCTGCACCCGCCGAGTTCCAACGAGGCATGGATCGCTGTTCAGCTGGCCTGAGGGACACTGTTTGCCTTCCATACCTGGATGATAACTTGGTTCACGGTGGCAGTTTCGATGATCATCTGAAACATGTTCGCCTTGTTCTCCCGCGTTACAAGGGACACGGTGTAAAGTTGACACCAAAGAAATGTGAACCGTTCAAACGAAAAGTGAGGTTCCTGGGAAAGATGGTAACAGGAGAGGGCTACACAATGGACCCTGCAGAGATGGCGCCTGTGATGGCTCTGAAGGAGAGAACGCCTGCAACGGTGGGGGACCTACACCGGATGTTAGGTTTCCTGACTTCTTATCGCTCCTTCATCCCCAACTTCACCCACAAAGCCAAGCCATTGTACAACCTCCTTGCCCCGCCCAAGTCTGAACAACACGACCCAGAACCACCGCCTGGAAAAAAAAACAAACTGAGGAAGACAAATAAAGGTCACTTACCCTCTCGCACACCAATACAGTGGACCACAGAGCACCAGGGAGTGCTGAATCAGCTGATCAAGGCCCTCACCAAACCTCCCATCCTGGGGTACCTTGACTTCGACCAGCCTTTCGCACTTCACTGTGACGCCTCGCAGGAGGGGTTGGGTGCGGTGCTATACCAACGGCAATAGAGGAAGATGAGAGTGGTAGCGTACGGCTCCCTCAGTCTCAGCCAGCCAGAGAAAAGGTACCACTCGGGGAAGCTTGAGTTTTTAGCGTTGAAGTGGGCCATCTGTGAACGCTTCCGCGACTACCTGTGCCACGCTCAGTCCTTTGTGGTCTATACGGACAATGACCCATTGACGTATTTACGCACAACTGCAAAACTCAACGCTGCTGGGCACAGATGGGTGGCGGAGCTGGCCGACTATCACTTCATAATACGCTATCGCCCAGGAAAGAACAACAATGACGCCAATGGACTGTCTCGGATGCCGCTCAGCATCGAGGACTATATGAACAGCTGTATGAGAGAGGTCAGTAGAGAGACTGTCAGTGCACTCATGGAGAACATAAAAGTTGAAAAGAGAGACCCGTGCCAGGGTGTTGGAGTCATCCAGGCCTATGCTTTGAGCCTTATAAGAGACTGTAGCAGTACGACTGGCCAGCCTCTAACTCCATCACGGATCCGTAAGGCTCAGGATGAGGATGAAGTACTGTTACGAGTCATCTGGTACAAGAGCCGCAAACACAGACCAAGTAGAGCTGAGATCAAAGCAGATCAGCCAGCAGTCGCTACATTGCTAAAACAGTGGCAAAAAATCAACGTGGATGAAAATGGAGTCCTGCGCCGCAGGACCTTCCGACGAAAGCAGCTAGTGGCCCTCAGGTCCTACCACCCACTGATCTTCAAAGAACTGCACCACGACATGGGTCACTTGGGGGACGAGATGATACTTGACCTGGTCCGAGAGAGGTTCTATTGGCCAAAAATGCACCAGGATTTAAAACCTTTTGTGACCAAAGTCTGTGAGTGTGTAAAGAAGAAGAAACCAAGTAGGCAGACCCGTGCGCCCCTGACTCTGATCCAGATCACATTTCCATCCAGCTAGTTTCAGTCAACTTTCTCCACCTGGACAAGTGCAAACATGGCAACGAGTACATATTAGTGGTTATGGATCACTTCACAAGGTTCGCACAGGCCTACGCTACACAGAACAACTCAGCGAAGACTGTGGCTAACAAGCTCTTCAACGATTTTACTCTGAAGTTCGGTTTCCCCAGCAAGCTGCACCATGATATGGGAGGATAGTTTGAGAACAGACTGATGGCAAGGCTGAAAGAACTCTCTGGCATCCAGGGCTCACACACGACACCGTATCACCCTCAGGGTAACGGACAGGTGGAGCGATTCAACCGAATTCTGCTCTCCATGCTGCGCACCCTGGAGGAAGAGGAAAAGAAGGATTGGAAGGAGTCGCTGGCGAAGCTCATCCATGCGTACAACTGCACAAAGAATGAGAGCACAGGCTACACACCCTATTACCTACTAGGCAGAGACCTCCAACCAGGTGATTGGGACCTTATCCGAAATCTCACTCCAAGAAGAGGTACAGGAAAGATCCAGTCCTACTGGGATGACCAGGTCTTCAGAGTGAAAGAAAGGAAGGGCAATGACAGCCCAGTTTACTATATCAGTTCAGAGAACGGTATTGGGAGGGACAGCGTGGTCCATAGAACCCTGCTACTGCCATGTGACCACTTACCCCTTGAGCTGCCATCAGCACAGAGTCCGCTGCAGCAGAGAAACGTCCAGAGACCCGCAAAGAGGAAGAGGACACCACGTCACGCTCAGCAGCAGCAGCCAGCATCAGACAGCGGCTCGGAGGATGGCGGCGGCATCTACCAGTGGCATCTCAGGTCCGGCAGAGAGAGGCAGCAGCGTCAAGCATCGCTGAATCCTGAGGCAGAACCTTTCCAGCCTCAACAGGGTTCCTCACCTTCAGAAGAGGATGTGCCACTACAGAGCGAAGAGAATGTGCCACTGCAGGGTGAAGAGGATTTGCCACTACAGAGCGAAGACGTTGCTTATGTGTCACAACTGGCTGAGCAACATGAACTGGATCCAGCTGCTTCTGTGGTTCCTGAGAGTGGCGAGTCGGGAGAAGAACCGTCTCAAATGGTAAGAGCACACCCAAACAGACTCAGACAGCCACCCGTCGGATTGAGCTATGAGACACTAGGGCAGCCATCATTGATCGCAAGACACTGTGAATTGATAGAGACTCAGTATAATGAGCAGAGACACTTATGGCGACCTTGGTAGAACTTTGGTTGTAATGTCGGGAGACATAAAAAATCGTGGGGTAGAGTGTGGCACTGAGTGTTCGCAGAGACATCAAAAGTGTCAAAACGGCTTCCGGTCTAGCGTTCGTTATGTGAAGCTGCGAGATCCTGAAGCTCTGCATGCAACTTTTAATTGAATTGTTTTTTAGCGTGCAAAATACCGTTGAATCTATGAGTACGCCATCTTAAGGTCTTATCACCGTAATCTAGCGTTGACAAGGAAATAACGTGTCTATAAGATGCTTTCTCCGTTTTGGAAAAATGACGAGTCGACAGCAGAAGAATTCGGCTAATTCAGCTGCTAGCCAGAACGGTGCTAGCTCTACGACTGACATGGATGTGCCGCCGCTCTCTCCTGATTCTGTGGAGAAAATTATGACGGCGATAGAATTGTTAGGCACGAAAATGGACACACAAACAGCTGCCCTTCGTCAGGAAATAGTGTCTATCCACCAGGAGTTGCAAACCACCGTCAGCTCTTTGCAGTCAGCTAATGCACAGAACACCAAGCGCATTGATGATTTTGAACAGTCTTCCACAGAATGGAGCTCAACAGTCATGACTCTGGAAACCACGGTGAAACGATTGCATCCGAAGTGTGCAGTTTATCAGAGAAATGCTTGGACCTGGAAGGTCGTAGCCGTCGTCAGAATATTCGGCTGATTGGAATAGCGGAGGGCGAAGAAGGTAGAGATCCGCGTCATTTCTGTGCTACTGTATTGAAGGAGGTATTGGATTTGGAAGACACTCCACGTCTGGATAGCGGTCATCGTACACTGGCGTCAAAACCCAAAGAAGGAGAGAGGCCTAGGCCATTCATAATTTGCGTGCACCATGGGGACATGAAGGAGCGCATTCTCCGTCTATCAAGCCAGAAGAAGACGTTGTTCTACAAGGAGAGGCGTGTTCACATCTTCCTCGACTTTGCCCCAGAAGTGGCTAAGCAGCGGGCGGCTTTTGCGGAGGCAAAGCGGCCCCTTCAAAACGTAAACGGTGTAAAATTTGGGCTCTGTTTTCCTGCTACGTTCCGCATCACGTTCGGAGGTGAGGAAAAATCTTTCAAGGATCCCAAACTGGCTGTATCCTTCATAAAGGGGACCATTCTTCCACCGAAATGATTATGTAAACTGTCAATGACATTGCAACATTGGACATTGCGGTAGGTTTGAAGGACTTGGATTGCTGGTCTTTTTTTCCTCTCTGTTTGGAGTAGCCTACGAACAGTCATTTGAAACGGGAAAGCTACGGTATGCAAGTCGTTTTTGTTTTCAAAGTTTTGGTTGGATATACCTTCTGTTACGCCATTATCTATTCTTATCATTTATATTTCGAATGTTAGAGTATTACGAGATTCTGGCCTGTAGTATCTAATGTATCTCTTGCAGTGGCGGTTTTTTGTTATCTTTCTTCTGTAGTCTAATTGATTGAATAATACTGATCTGTGTATCAGTGTCGTTGGCCCGTCGTATTTAGGCTAACATTAAGATATAGGCCTGTTATCGTTGTTTGAGAAACACTATAATACTGCCTGTAATACTATAATGCAGTCGTGGTATTATGCACTGCTTTTTCTTTTGTGTTGGCTTTGCTTGCTTGTTGAGCTTTGGGTCGACATGGTGAAGTTAGAGACCCAAGTTAGTGAGTTGGAGCATTTTGCGTGTGGGTATGCAGTTAGTTCGAGTAAGTGCTGGGGGGTGGGGTGTAGCTGTTTTTATGTCGTCCACCTGTGCTTGCCTTTTGCTTTGGATGTGATCTTTGTGGGAGTGACAGATATTGTTTGCTGGAAAGCTTCATCAGTCAATCAAGTCTGTTCGATATCATTTTTGTTGCCAAGTATGGCTAGTTCAAATGTGCCCTGTAGGGGGAGTGGTCGGTCAATTCAATTTACTCGCTGGAATGTGAAAGGACTTAACCATCCCATTAAACTCACCAAGGTTCTTTCCCATCTTACGTTTTTAAAAACTGAGATAGCTTTCCTAACTGAGACACATATACGTGGGTCTGAACATATTTGCCTGACGAGAGGCTTGGTAGGACAGGTGTATCACTCTACTTTTCAGGTGAAGGCCAGAGGCGCTGCCATTTTGATTAATACATCAGTACAATGTATATCTTCTGAAACTATATCAGACCCTAATGGACGTTTTGTTATTGTGGTGGGTAGACTTTATGGTTTACCTGTTACATTAGCCTGTGTTTACACCCCAAATTGGGATGATTCTAAATTCATGAATAGCTTTTTATCAACATTACCATATTTAGACACGCATCAGTTAATACTAGCTGGTGACTTTAATTGTGTAATTAATCCCTTATTAGATAGATCCTCCACTCGTAGTGTGTCCAAATCCACAACAGCAGAATGTATAGAACGTTTCTTACAGTCTTGTGCAATGTCTGACCCATGGAGATTCCTTTACCCTACAAGAAGGAATACTCTTTTGTTTCACCTGTTCACCACACATATTCACGTATAGACTATTTTTTTGTTCACAAACTATGGAAGCCCATTTCCGCCAGAAAAAAGAAAAGAAAAAGTAAAAAAGTAGAAATTATGAGATAAAAAGTCATAATTATGAGATAAAAAGTCATAATTATGAGATAAAAAGTCAAAATTATGAGATAAAAAGTCATAATTATGAGACAAAAAGTCATAATTATGAGATAAAAGAAGAACCACCGAGTCCGCCAGGTCCACAACTCACGATCACCTCATGGACGTCCCTCCATATTGCATGCAGTCCCTCAACTGTACGGAGGCAGGGATTGTTTGCACCATGTGGACCTGGAGAAGGTTAATGTATGCCTTGAAGAGTGTGTGTTCAAGGACTTCCCATGTGATGAAGATGTGTTCCATATCTGCGTGGACCTAATGTCAGAGCATAATCTGATACTAACAAATGATGTGTTTGAAACAGTTAACCTGTATATTGAACTCAGACAGCTGATATCCAATGAACTAGACGTAGATCCTTAACTTACCTGGGCCTGTCACATTTTCTATTTGTTTCATTCCAGGACAAACTGGAACTTGTGCACTGACTGAAATTTGTCATATATTCACACATATTTTAACCTGTGATTGAGACAAATATAATTGTAGGTATTTTAGAGACATTGAAGATGTACCAAAGATGTTCAGTTCTTCTAACAAAATGTATGTACACACAAAAGTACTGTGTTGTTTTTACATTGACTATAAAAAAATGCAAAATTCTCACGTGTTAAATGAACTTTTTATTCAAATACTTAAACAATCACAGCATACAAAACTGCACTTGCTTTTGGTTTAAATGCATTCAACTTGCTTAAGTAGGGAGCCTTAAATAATAACCCATCTAAAAGGCTTATGGAAAGGTTGACAGTGCCAAGCTGTCTTTTGGTACATAACATCAGCACCTGAACAGAGCATGTTGTGCTTGAAATATGAAATTTGAAAAAGAAAAAGGAAATTCTAACAACATAGGATTACTATGTGATGTGAGAGAAGAGGGAACTTTGTGAACACAAAGTTTCTAAATCTATCAAGTAAACATAGACTCAAATTAATCAAATGTTCTCTCATCCCAAATTAACCTTTGACATCACAATCTTTGATTCATTGAATAACCATAACACTATGTTCTCTGAAATAGCAATGCCCTGCTAGATTCAGACTTGATAGTTGTAAATAAATTCCCTCAATTTTTCTCTCCCAAATTACCCTCAGCATTACCAGATGTGATTCTTAATAACCACAACACTTTGTTGTCTGAAATAACTCATTGGTTGTTTGTGAGGTCTAACAATATAAGCCATCAATCTTACTGCTTAAAAGAATGTGTTCTGAAACAGAAAACAATGTTTAACAAAACATAAGTGAAAAAGAAAAATCCTAAACATGAACCTGTGATGGCAGTCCAAGTTCCAGTTGGCTGAAATCTTTGCATCTTAGACTATGTCCATTACCCACACGTTGCTTTCCAAGACTTTGTTCATTTCATGTCGAAAATCTGGGTAGTTGTCATAACTGACTGGCAACTCCAAGTAACAGCCACATGTGTGAGCAACAGGTCTTCTCTGAAATCCCTGAATTTGTGTGAAGCTGACAGTGATGCTCTTTCCTGTGAACAAGTCTGATCCAGTGCAAAATCTGAGGAAAAAGGAGAGGTGCTGGGTGTCTGACTCTCTAAGGTATGCACTTACATACTTGACAATTTGTTTCTCCTGGGCATTCTGGGTACTGGGGTAAATAATACACCTCATAATCTTCCTTGATGTTGGTTGTAGCTCTTCATAGACTGCTGAGATCCCTTTCAGCTCTGATCTAACAGGTGCAAGTGTGTTGGTCCACTGTTCAATCACAAAAGCGGGCTCTTGAATCAGTTTTTGGTGAGCAAGCTCCCTCAAGATTTGCTCAATGTTATCAGCTGTTGGAAGTCTCCGGCAGTTGTGAATGTCCATGATTTCCAACAATTCTTCCTGGTCAACACTTTCAAAATCTGAGCGACAAGATTCAAAAATCACTCGCTCAGACTCTGATACATACAGTGGGGCAAAAAAGTATTTAGTCAGCCACCAATTGTGCAAGTTCTCCTGTACTGGTCTGGGTGGATCTGAGCAGCAATCCCACTATCCAGTTCAGCTAAACTAATTGTTAATGAATAACTCCATGAAGCAGGGTGCCGATTATGAATGTTTACTCAAATTCAAAGAGTGAAACTGAAACACAAATGTAAATATATATATCAGTTACGAAACTGGATGCACTAAAAATACAAATACACAATATAACATATTGCAATAACTAAGTGCACAAAGGTTGGAGCTTTGCTGTATCACTCCACAGACAATAAACAGATAGGGAAAACATAGCTAGTGCCATATAAAGTGGTACAAATCGACCATCCAATAACCAAAACAATGCTGTTGATGCGTAGCTAAGGACCTAACAAGCTGCAGTACTTACAAACATTGCGATTATACAGCTAGCAAGACGAGGATGGTGGAAGATATGATTTTTAGTGTTAAGGTAGCTAAGTAGGCATTGGAATCACTTCCTGAATAGCCACTTCCGGTTTGACCGGAAGTACTAACAAATAAATGCGACTCGATAAAATAAAAGCCACAGCTTAAAAAAGAATAGGGTCCAGAACACTCCCCCCCCTGGGGTCTCTAACGAGCCCAGATAAAACCAAAAGTACTAGTCTTGTGGAGAAAGGAGGAGGACCACTTCGGTCACGGGACGGGAGAAGACTCTCTGGGTGCCTTCCTTGACGACTCTGATGTCCACTTTCCTCACGACCCCGTCCTGGCTTGGAAGAGTCTCCATGACAATAGCCATAGGCCACTGGTTTCTCTTGGCTTGATTGTCCTTCATCAGGACGATGTCTCCTACTTGGAGGTTGGGCTTCTTTTCCTGCCACTTGCGACGGCTTTGAAGCGTGTGGAGATACTCTCGTCGCCACCTGTTCCAAAAGGTGTCCGCTAGACTCTGAACCTGTTTCCATTCTTCCTTGAAGAGGTCTCCTTCCCCAAAGTGACCTGGGGGAGGAGGGGCAGTGCAGGTCTTCTGGGTCAAGAGCATAGCTGGAGTAAGGATGAGAGGAGACTCCGGGTCTGAAGACACTGGGACGAGGGGTCTTGCATTCATCACCGCAGTTATCTCAGCCATAAGGGTAGTCAGGACTTCGTGTGTGAGACGCGATGATCCACATTGAAGAAGCATGCAGTCGAGGATGCGACGGGCGATGCCAATCATGCGCTCCCATGCGCCCCCCATGTGAGATGAGTGGGGTGGGTTGAATACCCAGGAGCAGTTGTGCTCCTGAAGATATTTCTCCATGGTCTCTGAGCTGGAGCTTGGTTTATCCATCTCGAGTTCTCGGCAGGCACCGATGAAGTTGGTGCCTCGGTCTGAGCGTATTTGCTTTGCTGGGCCTCTGATGGCGAAGAATCTTCTCAGGGCATTAATGCAACTGCTGGCACTCATAGCTTCTATTACTTCGATGTGCACGGCCCTTGTGCACATACATGAGAACATGACAGCCCATCTTTTGCTGTTGGCGTGTCCTCCTCTGGTTCGACGTGAAGTAACCTCCCATGGTCCGAAGACATCCACACCGACATAGGTGAATGGAGGGGCTACTTGTAGACGCTCGGCCGGCAGATCTGCCATTTGCTGGTGTTCTGTCTTCCCACGAAGCTTCTTGCAGGTGACGCACTTGAAGAGAATGCTGCTGATGCATCTTTTAGCTCCAACCACCCAGAGTCCGGCTGCTCTGACAGCACCCTCTGTAAAGTGTCTCCCTTGATGCTTCACAGCCTCATGGTGATGACGCACAAGCAGGTTTGCGAGGTGATGGCGGCCCGGGATGATGATGGGATTTGTTTCTTCTGTTGCTAGCTTAGACTGAGTTATGCGGCCTCCGACTCTGAGAAGCCCATTGCTGTCGATGATAGGGTGTAGCTTCAACAGACTGCTACGAGGGGGGAGACTTTGTTCGGAGGCTATGCTCTTTAGCTCTTCTGCATAAAGCTCATGCTGGACACTCTTCATCACGAAGATCCTGGCTCTGTCCATCTCCTCCTCTGAGGGGCCCCTTGGACAGATGTGCCATCCTCTGCAGCTGCCCTTCTGTGCAGGCAGGGTGAAGGAACGGGCAATATGGATCAAGCGTGCAACTGTGGTGGTAAGAGAGGTCCACTTTGAGAAACGCTCAAAGCGTGTGGGGTCTGTTAGGTGTTGAGAGACTACGGTGAGGTTCACAGCAATCTCGGGGCGTAGGTCAGAGTCGGAAGCGGGGTTAACGAGGTTGAATGCCTCTTGGGGTTGGAGAGGATGGGGAGATGGATTCCGAAGAAAGGCTGGTCCGGAGAGCCATGTTGTGCTGCTTAATAAGGCCGCTGGGATAGACCTAGACCCGTGGTCAGCTGGGTTGTGGTCGGTAGGCACATGCCTCCATTGGTCTGGGGATGTGGTCTGTCGTATCCGTTGAACTCTGTTGTTCACGTAGACGAAGAACCGCCTTTCTTGATTGTGAATGTACCCAAGGACTACCTTGCTGTCTGAGTAGTATGTGATACGGTCGACCTCCAGGTCCATCTCTTCCACGATCAACTCTGCAATCTCGACTGCAAGCACTGCTGCGCACAATTCCAGTCTAGGGATAGAGAGGTCTGGTTGAGGCGCCAGCTTGGCTTTTCCAAAGACGAAACCGACCTCAGTCTGTCCCTCTTTAGTGGTGGCTCTCAGATAAGCAACTGCTGCGATGGCCGTAGTAGAGGCGTCCGCGAAGACACAAAGCTCCTTGAGGAGAGTACTAGAGGGAGAGAAAGATGTGTAGGTGCGGGGTATCTGGAGCACCTGTAGGTCTTTTAATGAGTCTCTCCACCTGGTCCACTCAGCTTCCCTGTTTCCGGGGAGGGGTGAGTCCCAGTCCTCGGCTTGCTTGGTGAGGTCTCTGAGGAGCAGCCTGCCTTGTATTGTGACAGGGGCTAAGAAGCCGAGGGGGTCATACAGGCTGTTTACCGTAGACAACACTCCTCTACGGGTGAATGGTTTGTTGTCGTCCATGGCCTGGAATGTGAAAGTGTCCGAAGCAATGTTCCAGGACACTCCGAGGCTGCGTTGTAGAGGGAGGTCATCGGTGAGGAGGTTGAGATCCTTGATATCCTTGGCACGATCTTCTGGAGGGAATGCTTCTAGCACAGCAGGTCTATTGGAGGCTATTTTATGCAGCCTGAGGTTGGACTCTGCAAGCATCATTCGAGCACGTCTGAGGACACTGATGGCCTCTGCTTCGGTAGGGAAGGACTTTAGTGCGTCGTCTACGTAGAACTCTCGTTCGATGAACCTTCTTGCGTCGCTGCCGAAGTTCTTTTCTTCTTCCTTGGCTGCTCTCCTCAGGCCGTAAATGGCGACGGCGGGGGATGGGCTGTTGCCGAAGACATGGACGCACATTCTGTAATCCACAATGTCACTGTCCGGGTCGTTGTTGTGGAACCACAGGAAGCGGAGGAAGTCCCTGTGGTCTTCACGCACTATGAAGCAGTGAAACATGTGCTGAATGTCGGCAGTGATGGCAACGGGTTCCTTCCGGAATCTCATGAGCACCCCTAAGAGGGTATTGTTGAGATCAGGGCCTGTGAGGAGTACGTCGTTGAGAGAGACTCCTTTGTAAGGTGCGCTGGAGTCAAACACCACACGGATCTGTCCTGGCTTCTTTGGGTGATATACTCCAAATGATGGGAGATACCAACACTCTTGGCCTTCCTGTAAAGGTGGAGCGATCTCTGCATGCTTGTTGGTAAGCATCTTCCCGACAAACTCTAGGTAGTGGGCTTTCATCTGTGGCTGCTTGCTTAGAGTGCGGCGGAGAGAGTTGAGACGGCTTTTGGCGTACTCCCTGTTGTTGGGCAGTCGTTTTCGTGGGGACTGGAAAGGAAGAGGTGCAACCCAACTTTTGGACTTGTCTTGTCGATACTCGTCGTCCATGATCTGCAGGAACCTCAGGTCATCCATTGAAGGAGCGCGCTTGTTGTCATTGGCTGTGTGAAGGAAGACTGACTGACCCAGGTTTTCTCCATCGAGTGTCTGTGTGCTGTCTGTGGTGTCCAACGCTGGGTAGTTGTGGGCGAACGTCTCTTTCACCTGGATTTTGCTGTTGCATCGGCTGAGGAAACTGGGCCGTCCACTTTCCAGAATGGAGGTTTTGAATGTTCCGACATGGGGCGGCTTGTGCGCTCCCCTGAGGCACACGTCGCCGACAACGACCCATCCAAGGTCCAGCTTTTGGGCGAATGGGGCGTCATGTGGACCGTTTATTTGGCTTCTTACTTTGTGTACTCTCAGAATGTCTCTACCGAGCAACAGGAGTATGTGTGCATCTGGAACCAGAGGTGGGATCTCATCTGCGATCCGTCTCAGGTGTCCGTGGTGTCGAGCAGCATTGGGGGTTGGGATCTCCGAACGGTTGTTTGGGATTTGGTTGCATTCGAGGAGTGTGGGGAGAGGGAAACTGACCTTCTCGTTGGCTGACTCCACAACATAACCACGGGCCTTTCTCCCAGCTGTCTCCTTGAGTCCTGAACATGTCCTGAGTGTGTATGGCGATGGACTACACGCCACGTTGAAGATGCTGAAGAACTCCGACGTCGCCAAGGAACGGTTGCTTTGCTCGTCCAAGATAGCGTACATCCTTCTAGACTCCTCCCTTCGTCCTTCGGGGAAGACATTGACGAGGCAGATCTTGGAACATGCCCTGAGACTCATTCCATCTCCGCATACTTCCGTGCACTTGGTGGTGACTTCCTGGTTGTCCGCTTGTTCTCCCTCCTCCCCGTTCTCTGAAGCGGGGGGAGACGACTTGGACTTCCAGGGAGCTAGTCCTGGGTGGAGTGCTGAGGTGTGGCGGTTGCTGCCGCATTCCTTGCAGTCTACCTCTGTGACGCAGTCCCTAGCTAGGTGGGCTGTGGAGGAGCAGCACTGGAAACATATGTGATTGTCTTTTAGGAACTGCTTGCGCTCTTCTAGGGTCTTCTCCCTGAAGCCTCTACATTTCCTCAGTGGGTGGGCTTTGTCATGGATGGGGCAGTGGTTCCCAGGGTCGATGTTTACAGGTTTCTCTGTGGGGGACACTTGCGTCTTGTGTACTGATATGGCTGTCTTCGTATGTCTGTCTAACCTCTCTTTCTTTTCGGTTGCTGTGCGGGAAGGTGGGAAGTTGAAGCTGGGATCTGTTTTAACTCTGGCTTCCCTGCGGATGAAGTCAGCAAACACAGTAAAGGGGGGGAAAGCCACATTGTTCTTTTCCTTGTATTTGGACCCAAATGAAGCCCATTTATCCTGGAGATTGAATGGAAGCTTGTCGACGATGGGAGCCACTCCTCTGGAGGTGTCTAGGTAAGACAGGCCAGGTAAGTAGCCGTCCATCTTCGCAGCTTCGAGTTCTAGGAGCAGATCGCCCAGGTCGCGGAGCTTGTGAGGGTCTTTGTACGTCACCTTCGGAAAGTCTTCCAGTTTATCAAACAGAGCCCTTTCAATTGCCTCTGGTGAGCCATAGTACTCTTCCAGCCTCTGCCAAGCCATCATCAATCCGACCTGGGGGTGCCTGATGTTGACTGCTTTGAGCCTTCTTGCCTGTTCTGAGGACTCCTTGCCAAGCCATTTGATGAGGAGATCAAGCTCTTCTCCTGCAGACAGGCCCAGACCTGTGGTGGCGCCGTAAAAGGTGGACTTCCATCCCCAGAAATTCTCTGGTTTGTCATCGAAATTGGTTAGCCCTGAGGTCACCAACTGGCTCCGTGCGAGATACCTGGCAAGGTCGTTGGTGATGGAGGTGTCAGGGTTGCTTTGGTTGACCGTTCTGCCCTGGTTGCCATGGCGATCGTCAAGGGGTCGCTGTCGACCTCTTCCATCCATCCCTCGATCGTTCTGCCAGAGCGCCTCTGTTTTCATAGGCAGGGGTGAGTAAAGCATGGGTGTAATAGGCTGCTTTATGTCGCTCGTAACTAGTGGTAACCCCTGATAAGATGAGGCATGTGGATTGTGTGAGTTAGACTTCAGGCTGAGTTGGTCCTGTACATAGTGTTCTGTACGCTGGAGTCGTGTCTGGGGTGAGAGAGAGTTAGAACCTCTACTGCGGTGTGACTGATGGTCTGAGTCTATCAAACCTGACTCCAGTATTTCTGCTTCTACCAGTGCAGCATCCATTTCCTTTTCTGTTTGTAGAGCCTCTAGGGTGGCGTCCAGGCGGACCTTCTCTAGTTCGAGGCGGGCCTTCTCTACTTTGAGTTCTATTTCCCTCTGAGCGTAGGCAAACTTGGAGCGTCCTGCTTCTGCCTTGGCTCGGGCTTTGATGGCGGTCTGGGTTGATGAAGAACTGCGTGATGCTTTTGAGGAACGAGACCGTATTGACTTGTGGTCCTCTTCTTGGAAACGTTCTTCAGGCACTGTGGTGTATGCATAGCCCCCTTCTGCCATGATGAGGCGAGATGTGTGTGTTCACTGAGGTTAAGACGTCAGGGGAGGGTGTCGTGGAGGCTTGCTCGGGGCCTGTATGACAGTCCTTCGGTCTTTTTTCCAGCCGTTCCTTTCTTACAGCTTGATGTTATGCTGTTTTTTCACTGTACTGGTCTGGGTGGATCTGAGCAGCAATCCCACTATCCAGTTCAGCTAAACTAATTGTTAATGAATAACTCCATGAAGCAGGGTGCCGATTATGAATGTTTACTCAAATTCAAAGAGTGAAACTGAAACACAAATGTAAATATATATATCAGTTACGAAACTGGATGCACTAAAAATACAAATACACAATATAACATATTGCAATAACTAAGTGCACAAAGGTTGGAGCTTTGCTGTATCACTCCACAGACAATAAACAGATAGGGAAAACATAGCTAGTGCCATATAAAGTGGTACAAATCGACCATCCAATAACCAAAACAATGCTGTTGATGCGTAGCTAAGGACCTAACAAGCTGCAGTACTTACAAACATTGCGATTATACAGCTAGCAAGACGAGGATGGTGGAAGATATGATTTTTAGTGTTAAGGTAGCTAAGTAGGCATTGGAATCACTTCCTGAATAGCCACTTCCGGTTTGACCGGAAGTACTAACAAATAAATGCGACTCGATAAAATAAAAGCCACAGCTTAAAAAAGAATAGGGTCCAGAACATCTCCCATTTAAAAAGATGAGAGAGGCCTGTAATTAGGTATACCTCAACTATGAGAGACAGAATGAGAAAAAAAAATCCAGAAAATCACATTGTAGGATTTTTAAAGAATTTATTTTCAAATTATTGTGGAAAATAAGTATTTGGTCAATAACAAAAGTTCATCTCAATACTTTGTTATATACCCTTTGTTGGCAATGACAGAGGTCAAACGTTTTCTGTAAGTCTTCACAAGGTTTCCACACACTGTTGCTGGTATTTTGGCCCATTCCTCCATGCAGATCTCCTCTAAAGCAGTGATGTTTTGGGGCTGTCGCTGGGCAACACGGACTTTCAACTCCCTCCAAAGATTTTCTATGGGGTTGAGATCTGGAGACTGGCTAAGCCACTCCAGGACCTTGAAATGCTTCTTACGAAGCCACTCCTTCGTTGCCCTGGCGGTGTGTTTGGGATCATGTCATGCTGAAAGACCCAGCCACGCTTCATCTTCAGTGCCCTTGCTGATGGAAGGAGGTTTTCACTCAAAATCTCACGATACATGGCCCCATTCATTCTTTCCTTTACACGGATCAGTCGTCCTGGTCCCTTTGCAGAAAAACAGCCCCAAAGCATGATGTTTCCACCCCCATGCTTCACAGTAGGTATGGTGTTCTTTGGATGCAACTCTGCATTCTTTCTCCTCCAAACACGACGAGTTGAGTTTTTACCAAAAAGTTCTATTTTGGTTTCATCTGACCATATGACATTCTCCCAATCCTCTTCTGGATCATCCAAATGCCCTCTAGCAAACTTCAGACGGGCCTGGACATGTACTGGCTTAAGCAGGGGGACACGTCTGGAACTGCAGGATTTAAGTCCCTGGCGGCGTAGTGTGTTACTGATGGTAGCCTCTGTTACTTTGGTCCCAGCTCTCTGCAGGTCATTCACTAGGTCCCCCCGTGTGGTTCTGGGATTTTTGCTCACCGTTCTTGTGATCATTTTGACCCCACGGGGTGAGATCTTGCGTGGAGCCCCAGATGGAGGGAGATTAGCAGTGGTCTTGTATGTCTTCCATTTTCTAATAATTGCTCCCACAGTTGATTTCTTCACACCAAGCTGCTTACCTATTGCAGATTCAGTTTTCCCAGCCTGGTGCAGGTCTACAATTTTGTCTCTGGTCTCCTTTGACAGCTCTTTGGTCTTGGCCATAGTGGAGTTTGGAGTATGACTGTTTGAGGTTGTGGACAGGTGTCTTTTATACTGATAACGAGTTCAAAAAGGTGCCATTAATACAGGTAACGAGTGGAGGACAGAGGAGCCTCTTAAAGAAGAAGTTACAGGTCTGTGAGAGCCAGAAATCTTGCTTGTTTGTAGGTGACCAAATACTTATTTTACCGAGGAATTTACCAATAAATTCATGAAAAATCAGACAATGTGATTTCCTGGATTTTTTTTTCTCATTCTGTCTCTCATAGTTGAGGTATACCTATGATAAAAATTACAGGCCTCTCTCATCTTTTTAAATGGGAGAACTTGCACAATTGGTGGCTGACTAAATACTTTTTTGCCCCACTGTACTTGAAAAAGCAGTCCACAAGATTACTCTCCACAAAGCCCAAAACAGCTTGCTCCAGAAGTACAGGTGCAAGTTTTACAGGAAGGTACTTCTCCTTTTGCCAGCCAAATGTGATTATTTGGCCAACACTTTCCCATTCTTGTTTACCGAAATCGTGACGTAGGTATGGCACTTTGAATCCATTTCCCATGGTGCACTGCTCATAGAAGTCATTCCAAAATTCTGACAGTACATCCCTCAAAACACCTCCATCATCTACAGCGTTTTCAAGCTTTCCATCAGGAAGAATAACTTGAAAGTGAACATGACCCTCCATGATACTTTCTTCAGAAAACACTTGAATAAGTTCTTTGAGAATCTGTCCACGATGAAGAGCAACAATTTTTTTCTGTCTTTCTCTCTGATTGGCTTGTTCCTGCAACATATCTGTGGGAAGAGGCAAAGGTGATTCAAAAGGTAGTTCCTGAGAGAAAGTATCCTCAAGACTTGAGTACTCCATCCCAGCGATGCTTTCTGTGTGGAAAGTTACAATGCCACTATCCTCTAAAGCATCCATGTGAAGTAACGTTTCATGTTCAGTAGACCCACATGTATCAGTTGGGCCGACTATGGTGTAAAGAAGGGAAACACTGTCACTGCTTGCATTTGCAAATACTGTGCTGCTTCCAACATAAATTACATCTGAGGTATTAATCTCCACAGTGTTTGTTGCAGTGCCTGGAGTGTGGTGATCGGTATCTTGTCTGTCATGTGTCTTGTCACCTTCTTGTGCAGTTGCATCACTATTCTCCTCCTCCACATTTATGTCACTGGTGATGTCTCTCTTCTTGGTTGTCAAATAGAAACGTAACAGCGGTAACTTTGTCTTTTCATACAGTTCCCCAACTGTGACGCTCTCCACTAATGGATGCTGCTGAAAGTCAGTTAAATCTATGTCAAAATCAGGAAGACTCCCCTCTGCACTTTTCCCATCTGGAAAAAACAACTGCACAGCCTTTTCAATCAAGTTCTGTTTTTTACTGTCCTTTGGCACACTCTCTTTCCTGGTTCCCCCACCCTTTCTTGTGCGTACCTGCACAAATTCCTCCTCTCTGGAATGCAGCCATCCCAATTCTATTTTTCTCTGATTCTTCTGAGCATTCTTTGAAATGGTTGGATGCTCTATCTCAGGCACATGATCCCCTTTGTTTCTTGAGAACTTTCCTCAAAGTCGCTCAAAGATTTTTGACTTGCGATTACTGGGTTCTTGTTCCTTCCGTCTGCAGTATCCAAAAACAGCCAGTCGATCACCATAAGATGGCAGATACTCTCTTTACTACTACTTAGCTGGTCATCTGTCATGAGGTGTATGACACTGGAGTCAATCTACAATTAAGAAATATTTCATGAATTCTGAGGTCAAGTGCATTAAATTATAACAATGCATATACAGCACGAGATATTATATACAAAGCTCTTTCAAACTTTGTTTTTTTTTATTTGTGATTTGTCAAAATTAAGCATTTCCTATACTAACTACCTTCTCCTGCTCCATTCGCTGTATGTCTTCCTGAGGCACATGTCGTGACCTTAAGTAGTCACTTAGCTCTTCCATCTTGTGACATTTCAGGAAACCTCTGCAACTCTGTAGAATCAAATAAAAACTTAAATGTGACCTCAAATAAATAAATAATCATCTATTGATTTTCAAAGTCTTTGATGTTTATGGATTTGGTATCCAAGCATCTTCACAGTTATTTCATGTTTAAATAAGACCAAACCTTTCATTATGGTCTAAATGTTCAACTAAGAAGAAAAGGAGCATTGTTTCAATTTATTGTTTCTTTAAATATCTAAAATCAGTCTCTTGGTTTTCAGATGTAACTTTCGATACTTAGTAAGTTCATAAATAATCACTCCATTTGATGTAATTGTGAAGAAGCTTATGACAACACTGGATGATCTAGTTCCGGTAGCAACTGTAGTTTATATTAAATTGTTCGGCTGGATGCTGACTCAGTTATCAATGAAATACAGAAGCCTATTAGTACAATGCATGTGTTTAAAAATGATATTTTTTGTCAAAATGAAAAATGGTTAAATATGCCATAAGAATATTCATGTACTTAATACCCTGGCTTTATTTCAGAACTATGTAGTAAGAAGAGATTTTTACAGAAGGACTATTAACTGAACCAGCTTGTATTAATATTTCACAACTAAACATCTTGTTACATGCAAACAACGTGGAGTTGGCCATTTTCAGATATTTTCCCTTGTTATTACATTCTCATGAAGCATTTCCTTAAGCTATACTTTTGTTGTGATTAGAAAACTGAACGTGTTGAGACAAACACTCAATGTTTATTTAATATTGTGAGCGTGGTTAGGCAGCGAGATGATGAATGAAGGGACTATGAAAACACTGCCATTGAGGCGCATGCGCACTTCGTATCTCATAATTTCGACTTTTTATCTCATAATTTCGACTTTTTATCTCATAATTTCTTTTTTACTTTTTTTTTCTGGCGGAAATGGGCTTCCATAACAAACGCTTACTGCCCTTGGTAAAATCCTGTTATTACAACAGTATAGTCATATCTGACAATGCCCCTGTGACGCTGGTTTTGACCTTCCCTAATAATAACCCTGCTAGATTCAGATGGAGACTCAATTCACTTCTCCTGTCAGATGACATTTTTTTTTGCTTTTGTTAGCACCCAGATTGACATATTTTTACAAACCAATGTAAACGATGAGACCTCTCCTTCTCTGCTTTGGGAGACCCTTAAGGCCTACTTGAGAGGGCAGATTATCTCCTACAATGCTTCTCCACGTAAAGCCCGAATGCTGAGACAAACAGAGCTCACAGAACTCATATCTGATGTAGACAAAGTCTATGCTAATAGCCCAACCCCAGAGCTATATAAACAGCGAATGATGTACCAGACTGAATTTGACATGCTTTCAACTGGTCAGGCAGAGCGGGCTATGTTGAAATCTAAACATAGATTCTATGAGTATGGGGGGAAGCCAAGCAGAGCTCTTGCTTATAGCCTAAGACCTACTACCACTACTCAGGTCATTGATCAAATTGAATCTGAGTCAGGATTGCTATCACACCCTACGGATATCAATAAACGTTTTTGTGATTTTCATTCCAATTTGTATACATCTGAACCGCCCACTGACCCGGGGGTAATGGGCACTTTTTTTGAAGGTCTGGATGTTCCCACTGTGGGGGAGGAATTGGGGGAATCCTTAGATAGCCCTATCTCTTTAGATGAAATCAGTCGTGCTATTTCATGCATGCAAAGTGGGAAGTGTCCAGGTCCAGATGGCTTTCCCACCCAATTTTATAAGAAATTTTCAGCGCAATTAAGCCCTTTACTCCATAAAGTTTTTGAAGATAGTTTGGACTCTCAGAGCCTTCCACCCACTTTGCGCCAGGCATCAATATCCCTTCTTCTTAAAAAGGGTGGGGATCCCCACAATTGTTCCTCATACTGCCCAATATGTCTCCTTAATGTCGATGTAAAGATTCTGGCAAAAGTGTTGGCTCTCCGCCTTGAATCTGTTTTACCCACCATGTGACCAAACTGGATTTATAAAAAATAGGCATTTATTTTTCTGGCAATATCAGGCGCGTGTTTAATATCCTTTATTCATCATCCTCATCTCAGTGTCCAGAAGTACTTCTGGCTTTGGACGCTGAGAAAGCCTTCGATTGTGTGGAATGGAATTATTTGCTCTATGTTCTTGGGCGGTTTGGTTTTGGGAATAGCTTTATTTCTTGGGTCAAAGTGTTGTATGGTTCTCCTTTGGCCTCTGTCAGAACCAATGACAATTATTCATCATATTTTCCTCTTCAGCGTGGGACTAGACAGGGCTGCCCTTTGTCTCCGTTGCTTTTTGCCTTAGGAATGGAGCCTCTCGCAATCACCACCAGACAGTGTACAGACATCAAGGGGATCTTCAGAGCAAACCAGGAACACAAAATGTCTTTATATGCGGATGATGTCCTTCTATATATACAGTGGTATGCAAAAGTTTGGGCACCCCTTAGGAAAACCACTGCATCAGTTTGTCACTTGCTGAGCTTTTGAAGCAGCAACTTCATTTTAACATATGTTATACCTTATGGTAACAGAAACATCTCAGTAGTGAAATAACTTTTATTGGTCAAACAGAAACATGTTTATGTGCATTCAAACAAAAATAGGCATGTGCATAAATTTGGGCACCCCTAAGAAATAATTCCATTAATATTTAGTATTGCCTCCTTTTGCTGCAATAACGGCCTGTAGACGCCTCCTGTAGCCACAGACAAGTCCCTTAAGCCTGGCAGGTGGTATTTTGGCCCATTCTTCCACACAAAACGTCTCCAGTTCAGTCAGGTTTCTTGGCCTCCGTGCATGGACAGCCTTCTTCAAATAAATCCATACATTTTCAATGATGTTAAGGTCTGGGGACTGGGATGGCCATTCCAGAACATTGTACCTGTGCTTCTGCATGAATTCCTTGGTGGATTTTGATCGGTGCTTAGGATCATTGTCCTGCTGAAAAATCCAACCCCGGCGTAGCTTCAACTTTGTGACTGACTCTAGAACATTCTTGTCAAGAATCTCCTGGTACTGTAAGGAATTCATGTGGCCCTCAACTTTAACAAGTTTTCCAGTACCTGTGCTAGCCACACAGCCCCATAACATGATAGATCCTCCACCAAATTTTACAGTGGGCAACAAGTTCTTTTCATTGAATGCAGTGTGTTTTTTTCGCCATGCATACCTGTTCATGTTATGACCAAATAACTCAATCTTGGTCTCATCTGACCACAGTATTTTGTTCCAAAATGCTTCTGGCTTGTCCAGATGTGCTTTTGCATACCTCATGCAACTCTTCTTGTGATTAACTTTTTAGCTTTTTGCACATCACCCTTCCAATGAGCTCTTCCTGGTGCAAAGTACGCTGGATTGTGGAACGGTGAACAACTACACCATCAGCAGCCAGATGTTGTTGTAGTTCTCTGGAGGTGGTCTGTGGCTTCTCTGTGACCATTTTCACCATCCTTCGCCTGTGCCTTTCCCCTATTTTTGTCGGCCTACCACATCTTTCCTTCACACGGACTGTTCCTGTGGCCTTCCATTTCACAACTACGTTTCTGACTGTGGAGACAGACAGTTTAAACCTGTCAGATAATTTTTTGTACCCTTCTCCTAATTTATAATGTTGGATTATCTTAGCTTTCAGGTCAGTGGAGAGTTGTTTTGAGGTCCCCATCTTGCCACTCCCTAAGAAAGAACCTAGGCCAGGCACAGCCAGCTATTACCTATGTTAAATAGCCTTTTTCATGATTGGTTCCACCTGTCTTTGTAATTGAAGGTCTAATGAGCTAATCAAAGCAATTTTGTGCAGCAACCTGTCAGCTATAAATCCGTACAGGTGTTGAAATGAATGCTATTTATAAGGGTGCCCAAACTTTTGCACATCCCATTTTTTGCATTTTATTTTATTATAATAAAACTATGTAATGCTACCCTAAGAATTTTGGTCTGGAAAACACTAAAACGTCTACATCTTTGTAGGAAAACAAATGTTGTTGCTGTGATCTTCTATTATAAAGGAAAAGCAAATTGTCATGAAATCTCAGAGGGGTGCCCAAACTTTTGCATACCACTGTATATATCTGACCCTCTTACATCTATTCCTCGCCTTCTTAGCATTCTTAAGGTTTTTGGCAGTTTCTCAGGGTATAAACTTAACCTAGGCAAAAGCGAGCTTCTACAGCATCTTGTCAGCTCTCATTTCACTCTCTACCTTTCAAGGTGACTGATAATAAGTTTAATTATCTTGGTGTGTGTATCACAAAGTCCCATTCTCAACTTTCGAGGGCCAATTTTACACCACTTCTGGACCACACCCAGCAGGATCTCACTCGCTGGTCCACCATCCCCTATCTTTAGCTGGACGAATCAGCATCATTAAAATGAATGTCCTCCCCAAAATGTTTTAGTTTTTGTTTCAATGCATCCCATATTTTCTTACAAAAGCATTCTTTACAAAACTTGACAGTCTCTTCTCATCCTTTATTTGGAATAATAAAACACCTAGGATCAGGAAGTTGTTCCTGCAAAGACCTAAAATACATGGTGGGATGGCTCTACCTAACTTTCAAATCTACTATTGGGCTGCCAATATTAGGAGCTTGTTGTGTTGGCGATGGGCTATGTCCTGCCTGGATCTCCCAGGCTGGTTGCAAATAGAATCTAGTTCCTGTTGTCCCATCTCACTTTCTGCTCTCTTGTGTTCCTCTATTCCCTTACATTTTCCCCAGACCTGCCAGAATCCAGTAGTGCATCACTCCTTAAAAATCTGGTCTCAGTTCCGAAAACATTATGGGTTAGTCTCCATGTCAGTTAATTTTCCCATCACAGCCAATCACTTATTCCCTGCCTCTCTTTTGGATAATACATTTACTCAGTGGCTTAAAAATGGAGTGTTGAGTATAAAGATGTTATACAAGGATGGCATCTTCATGTCATTTGATCAGGTTGGACTGGAATGTTCTTTGCCAGCTCATAATTTGTTCAGATACTTACAAGTCAGGCATTTTGTACGGAATTACTTTACTCAATTTCCTTCACTAACACCAAAATCACCGCTTGATTATATCCTTGAAACCCCGTCTGAGGTGAGGGGGACGATATCAAGGCTATACACAAATATATTTGAAATGGAACGTTCTTCCCTTTCCATCATAAAAGAAAACTGGGAAATGGATATGAATACAAATATATCTGAGGATCAATGGGATAGCATAATTCAAAGCATTCACTCTTCCTCCATTTGTGCGAGACATAGCCTTATTCAGTTTAAAATTGTACATAGGCTTCAGATGTCCAAGGTTAAACTATCCAACATCTTTTCAGGGTAAGTCCTATGTGTGATAGGTGTAAGCAAGCTCCTGCCACTCTTTATCATACATTCTGGTCATGTTCTAGTTTAACAGCATTTTGGTTCTCAATATTCGAGGTATATTCAGCAATTTCAGGTTTTCACTATTCATCCTTGTCCTTTTATTGGAATTGTTGGTGTACCAATGGAGGATCTTCCTCTACGAAAGCCACAATTAAATGGTATGGCCTACTCCTCCCTCCTAGCGAGGCGGCTCATTCTTTTCCACTGGAAAAGTGACCGCCCGCCTTCATTTGGGAGATGGATCTGTGATGTTATGTTTTTCCTTAAGATTGAAAAACTGAGATACACACTGAATGGATCAATGGGGAAATTTGATGTAGCATGGCGTCCATTTATTTCTTATGTAGAACAGCTGACGGTGCCACTTGGCTCTGACTGAGATGGGAAGTAATTGGGTAATCACTGTGGATGTTTTTGATTTGATTTTTTTAATTTATTCCTTTTTTATATATATATTTTTTTTGTTGTGTGTTTGTGCTGTTGTGTGATTGTGTGTATCTATATTTGATAATTTGCTGTTATTTTTGTCTCAATTTCTTATGTGTTGTCTCAAGGGCGTGTTTATGTCTATGATTAAAACCTCAATGAAAATACATTGACTAAAAAAAAAAAAGTCTCAAAACAGCTAAGGACTTTACAACAGGTTTAAAATGACTCGATTGATATTTTCTGTGTGATTTCATTAATTCTCTAGCTGGTCTGGTTACATTTTACATGGTTGGAGTACCTGGTCAGCAGGAGGCGCTGTGTGCATTAGGTATCAATAGCTGACGCCATTCACTAGTAGAGTGAGACGTCAGATGGTAGGAGTAATGCAGAGCAACATAGACGCTGAGGACTGATCTCATGTGTTTCTGTTACTGTTCCTACAGGAATAAAATTCAATGTGCTACACAAAGGATCGGCCACAGCGTCATTCTTAAAAGTGTAACAGTAGCAGATGCATCAAAAAGCTCAACTGAGGCCAAAAATGATTACTTCTCTGCTTACACACAAAGATGGGCCATCTTGAAGCAGGACGTTAAGACGAGTCTGAAATCCTGGTCCGACACCAAATGGGAAAGCCGGATAAACAGTGTCCAGGCTGTAAGATTTCAGACAGCCGAAGTCAGAGAGGCTCTGCTAGAGGTGAGGAATACAGCCACAGATGCAGTTATTGGAACTGAGGCACAGTACTTCATTTTTCAATTTGTTCATTGTTTATATTTGTTTTTCTTTCAGATTATTAGTTTGATGAAGGTCTGTGCTTTCTAATTTATCTTGTAAATGTTCATTTCATTTATTTGGCAGGGACAGTGCAGAATGTATAAATGAGGCACATTAAAGCCACATGGCTAATTCAGTTGTTGGAGTTTGTAAAAAAACAATTTGTGTTGATGTTCCAAAGTTACTGGAAATAAAAATGTTCTGAGACCATTCTATTGCCTGTGGTTAATGTTAATCATTTTAATTGAGTTATTTTCTAACCTTGCCACACATACAACATTTGTTAAGAAACCGTTTTGTATGTCATTTAGAAAAAAGTCAAAGTATGTCCTAAAAACTTGGAGCTTGGAGCTCTGACGCACGACGCACACAGCGTCACAGTCACGTGGGTTCTAAAGGATAAAGACGGCATAAGTGAAATCACGAATACCAGCATCAGGGAACAGCATTCGGAAAATGACGTCACGTTGACGTCATAATACCTACTGAGCCGAGGTTACAAGAGTAATCCCTCTCCGTCCTATTTCTGAGAACCTCCTTCGAGGTAACAGCGGTTAACCCTGTGGGCGGAACCGCGTGGCCGTCAGAGCCATCTGCGGGATCTCCAGTGCCGGTGCTGTCCGAGCCCGACCCTGTCAGAGGGAGCACGGTCCGTAGAGAGGAGGGCAGCAGCAGCCCCGCCCGAAAAGACCCGGCCCACAGGCAAGGCAAGGTAAGGTAAGGTAAAACAGGCAAGGCAAGGTACAATCACCTATGACATTTTGTGGAATCTTGGCCCCAAGATTCTGCATTTGACCCCTCCTAGTGTTAGAGGCAGTGGGGCAGGTGCCCGGGGAGCAGTGCAGGGGTCGGTGCCCCGCTCAGGAGCACCTCGGCAGTCTGTCAGCAAAGTCCTTACGGGACAGGGCTGCTTCCGCCCTCCTCTCTACAAGCCATGCTCTCTCTGAATAAGTCAGAGGTCTCTGAGAAAATCAGATAGCACCATTTGTATAAACGGTGCACAACTTGTACAAACATGCTCTGAAGGAAGCAGACAGCACAGGCCCTCGAGATCCTGCACATAGCTCTGACAGCCACGCGGTTCCGCCCACAGAGTTAACCGCTGTCACCTCGAAGGTAATCGGAGGCAGTCAGAGTGTTGTCAGGTTCTCAGAATATAGGTCGGAGAGCGGTTGCCATTGCAAACTCGGCTAAGTAACTATTATGACGTCAACGTGACGTCATTTTCCGAATGCTGTTCCCTGATGCTGGTATTCGTGATGTCACTTATGACATCCTTAACCTTTAGAACCCACGTGACTGTGAGGCTATGTGCGTCAGAGCTCCAAGCTCCAAGTTTTTAGGACGTACAGATCGTGCGCACTATAAGCAGACGTGGCAAACTTGGTCCTCCCCTTTCCGCCTCTCTTGTGGTGGCGGCATCCTGGCGTGGCAAACGCAAATTGTTTGGCGTGGCAACTTTCATGTCAAACTCTCTACCGGACAGCGGACGTCCGGTCATTTGGAAGAGGCACCGGAGGCTCCTTGGTTGCAGTAGCGTAACTGTTGCGGGTTTGGCCATGGGACTTGCGGCTCTCTCTCCCTCCCTTGCCCGCAGTTCCCGCCTGGCAGCACGAGGTGGGGTAAACATTCTGTCCACCCTCTGCCTATCACAACCCTTTCCGCCTGCTATTTTAGCTGAGTGAGAATTGGATCTGTGAGCTTCGCTGTTGTGATTGACAGGCCAAGACGAGGCAGTCTGGGCTTCACTCAGTGGACCGCAGTGTAGAATTTACACTGTAGCAATGTTAGCAAGCAAAAGTGTCCATTATGTTACTGTTTCAACACTTCTTTGTTGCATGGTCAAATGCTAAGTCTGACTTCAGCACCATGGACAGCAAGAAAAAGAGACGAGTCTAACTGATGTCCTCAACTGACCTCAGGTCAGCAAGTCCAACCCAGGATAAGGAGCATCAGGTTGATCATGGGCCTGTATTAAAGACATTGTACCTGACTGGAACCTGCTGATTGATTACTGTGCATGGGTTCTCACAGAGAAGAGGAAGTACTCAGAGGTTGAGTAAAGTAAAGTACCAGAGTGTAGGCATACTCTGTTACAGTAAAGTCCTGCCATCAAAATGTTCCTCAAGTAAATTAGAAAGGTATTGGCATCAGAATGTACTTAAAGTACCAGAAGTAAAAGTAGTCATTGTGCAGAATGGTCCATTTCAGAATATATATCTGATATGTTTTGATTATAAGTATTGATCATTAAAGTGTTCTCAAAGCTAAAGGGTTAGATTTTGAGTTGACTCCAAGTGAAACCCAACGTCTGATTAAAAGTTTTGATTTATTTCACTCTTTTAACCCCAAACTGTAAAAAAGTAAAAAAGGGGTTAAAATACAAAGTGAAGTAGAAGAAAACCATTTGACTTGAATTGAAGTAAAATTAGAAAAAAAAATAGAATATTGAGCAGTCCCATCTTCAAAATGAAAACTACTTGGGAAAGTTTATTTTGCACCAGGGGTTAGGGCCATTTCCTTATTTTGAAATTGATTTTTCTTTTAAAAGATTAGATTAAAAAAATGAGACAGTGTGGTGTTTGTTATTTTTTTAAAATTGCGGTGTTCTCCGCAGGTGGGTTCGCAGCATGAAAGAGAGTGCTGCCCCCAAAAACTGTGTGGTACCCCAAAGCATACCGTTTTTACACCTTGCTTTTTTGAGAACAGTGCGGGTTTCCCTTATTCCCCTTTTTTTTTTTTGCATGGAATAAAGAAAAAATTATTTTTTTAAATTCTTTGGGGACTTTCTCTTTTTTATTTCTTCTCAACTCAAGATTTTTTCATCCGCACCCCCCCAAATGTTTGTTTTGTCCTCACCGCGCCCATTCCTTGACAACGACAGCTAACAATAGAAGAGGAATGACTTTCGAGGCAGAAGTGGGTTTTGAACATTTATCCACCTTCAAGTTTACAAATTTTCCCCTTTTTTCCTTCGTAAACTAAAAAACAAACAGAAATTACAAAAAAAGTGTGTTTGCTTCACCCTTTTACATACTACACGTGTGATGAAATCACGTGGGGAAAATAAAAACATACTAGTTGCTGCTCGCTTACATGATTTGGAAGTTTCTTCAGACATTCTACTACCAAAAACGATTTTTGGCCTTTAATTTGAAACAAATTTATTAATGAAAAAAAGATAAATTGGTCCTTTAACACAAAATATAAACTTGACTTACAAGAAAACCCTTAAAAAGGGGCAAGAACGCCTTCAAGGGGGGGCATCTCTTCCTTGGAGTTCTGACTCAACTAAAGTTTGACTTCATTTAGCTAGATTTGCGTCACGGAAAGTTCTCGCTGAAGGTAAGTATCAAAAAAAAAAGGCGGGGTTTAAATAATGAGTGTTTCTCACTAGAAAACAAAAGTGGCGCTAAAACCCCCAAAAAAATTCCAAGCCATGCATGATTCAAAAGAAAAGAAACAAGCCTTGGGAATCGGGTCATACATTAGTTAAAAACTCGTTTTTGGATGGAAAACGAGGAAAAAATAAAATGAAGGAGCAGCTGCATCCAAAAAAAGGAACAATGGACGGTGCAAAGCAGGAAAACACCCCAGGGGTAATACAGCTTCTTGGGGTGTCGGCCCGGGGCTCCCGCCCCCAGGCCCGGCTTCCGCCCCCAAAAGAGAGGCGGAAGGGGGGACCAATTTGCCATTGCTTATATCGTGCACACTTAGTGTGCTGGCACGGTGAAAAAGCGGGGCACACGCTAGAAACCTCTTTTTTCATATTCACATAAACATTTTTTTTAAAAAACCTTTTTGTATTCATTAAGAAAAAAGTCAAAGATTTCTAAAAAATTTGAGTTTTGGAGCTTGACCGCACATACGCCCAAATCACGTGGGTTTAAAAAGGGGTTTTTAAGGAGTCATAAGTGACTCACGAATCCAGCATCAGGGAAGGGCATTGGGAAAAATGAGTCCTTTGACGTCATAATAGCTACTTAGCCGAACATGCAAAGGCAACCGGTCTCCGCCCTATAATCTAAGAGCCTGACGACGCTCTGACTGCCTCCGATTACCTTCGAGGTGACAGCGGTTAGCCCTGTGGGCGGAACTGCGTGGCTGTCAGAGCTATGTGCAGGATCTCGCGGGCCGGTGCTGTCTGATTCCTTCAGAGCACGTTTGTACAAATGGTGCACCGTTTGTACAAATGGTGCTATCTGATTTTTCTCAGAGACCTCTGACTTATTCAGAGAGAGCACGGCTTGTGGAGAGGAGGGGTGGCAGCGGCTCTGTCCGTAAGGACTTTGCGAACAGACTGCCGAGGTGCTCCTGAGCGGGGCACCGACTCCTGCACTGCTCCCCGGGCACAAAGATTCTGCAAATCTTGGCCCCAAGTTGCGGGGCTGCTGCGGCCCTCCTGTCTATGGACCGTGCTCCCCTCTGACAGGGTCGGGTTTGGACAGCGCCGCTGTTACCCTCGAAGGAGGCTCTCAGAATAGGACGGAGAGGGATTACTCTTGCAAACCTCGGATCAGTAGGTATTATGACGTTAACGTGACGTCATTTTCACGCTGTGTGCGTCGTGCGTCAGAGCTCCAAGCTCCAAGTTTTTAGGACATACTTTGACTTTTTTCTTAATGACATACAAAATGGTTTCTTAACAAATGTTGTATGTGCAATATGTAACCGGAGGTCTTCTACCTGTGTGCCGCTGCTTGGCACCGTGCCAGCGCACTAATTGTGTGCACTATCTATATAAGCAGATGTGGCAAACTTGGTCCTCCCCTTTGGCCCTCCCGCCACGCCAACGTCGGGCAGCGGCGGCGACGGTTGTATGGTTGCGTTACAACGCAATGGGCACACTCGGTCAAGTTAGAATATCAAGTCAGTGTGACACACGTCAATTCTAAAAAACATGAAAAGGTCCAAACTCTCTGGTGCAGAGGGACGAAAACGAAGGAAAGAGGAGGACAAGAAGAAAGCCCAGCAGTGTTGTGCCAGTTCACAGCTTTTCTGAACTAGTTCAAGTTCAGTTCATACATGCTCAAAGTGAACAGTTCACGTTCAAAGTTCACATTTTAATTCTGAACTAGTTCAAAGTTCAGTTCATTTCACTTTTTTCGTGAGATATTCAAATAAATACTTTTTTTCACACTACGAGCTAGAAATCACTATACGTTCTTTGAAACTGTTCATTGTAGACATTTGCTCATAACACTGCTATTGTTGGTTTCTTAACAGGTGCTGAAACTTGTAGCAATACAGACAAGATAGACCAGTTCTATACTTAGTGCAATGAAATCTACTAGCATTCAATTAAATAAAGAATATATAATATGAAATATGAATATATTATTTGATATATATGATATTATATATACCTATGTGTGTGTATGAAATGAGCAAAACTCTTGAATTGCATTCACACTGGATGGATGTTTTAATTCAATGTGCCGTTTCAAATTCGAGAAGGACGTTGTCGATGTCCTAACTTGTTTTTGCTGCGCAGGTGGACACATCTTACACAGGAAGGAAAGAGTTTTGCCGTCGGGGTCTTGGTTTGCAAGAGTGTAAAATTGTTTTAAATGTTCGTGAGGAGAATCGGAGTCCGTCTCCGTGCCATCACTTCCACTAGCCATCTTGTTTGTTTTTTTTTTTAAATCGCAGCGCTTTCTCTCACTCTCGTCATTGGTCTCTCTCTCTCTCTCTCTCTCTCCTCTCCTCTCTCTCTCTCTCTCTCTCTCTCTCTCTCTCTCTCTCTCTCTCTCTCGAGCCTCCAGCCCTCCGCGCTCTCGGCGTTGCTATGCCTAAGCCGCTCTGCTGCAATTCATCATGGGTAACGTCGTGCGGAAGCCAGTACGTTTCAAGTATTCAACTCAACTATTCTCAGCCGGACACTACGTTGCCCGCAATGCATTGCGCATACAGTGCCAAAACTATCTCTGCGTTGATACATGATTTAAGCGGCACCTACAGGAGGGAGGAACTTTCTCTCTCGTTGCGTTTCAAAAGAGAAAACAGATGTCACTCAGTTTTCAATGGAAAACAAATGCCAACGTTCATTTACAGTGATGTCTGCCGTTCATGACACATAATGTGAACTAATTCACGTTCAAGTTCTTTATTGAAAAATGTGTTGCGTTCAGTTCAACGTTCACGAAAAAATGAGCGTGTTCAATGAACGCGTTCTTTTGAACTCGTTCATGCACAACACTGAAGCCCAGTATAGAGGTATGTCTTTTTTTTTTATATCAGACATTCTAAAGTTGAATGAAAATTGTGTTTTGTTTGATTTCTGTATAGCTATCACCGCGTTATGCTATGCTAGCCTAGAATAGCTTTAAAACACTATTCTATTCCTAGTAAGCTTGCTTGGTAAATGGAGCTAGCTAGCCTGGTCAACATGTACTCAACAATGTTTGACAGATTACCAATATTTGGAAGCAGGTACTCATGTCATGTGTCACCATTTCTCCAAGCAGTATCACTCGTTATAAACATACAGAATAAGTTTTAAATATTTTGAACCCATGGGGGGAGTTTGCTAGTAGTAGCACTAGCAGCAGGGAGGTAGAACTAGTAGCTTGCTAGAGCTAGCTTTCCAACCTGTCTCAAGCAGTGGTAGCTAGACTAACATCAACTTTCAGAAGCTGAACAGACTGACACAAGTTGACACATAGCTTTAAGTTCCTTTTAACTAGGTCACATAGGATGCTTTGGATAAACACTTTGGTTGTGGGCTATCGTTTACATGGGTGTTATATTATGCTAATGTTATTTTATCATTTAAATTGTCCAGATACACTCCAGAATGGTTTTGCTGAGACCCTCCCATCCTAAAGAAAGTTCAGCTGACCAATTAATCAATCAATCAACTTTATTTATAAAGCCCTTTAAAAACAGCCACAGCTGAAACAAAGTGCTGCACATGGATAAAAACACGTAGCACAAAACACAAAAACAATATAAAAACAACAATAAAAAATCAATAACAATATGAAAACAACAAGACCAATGAAACAAATACAGGAACATAGTCTCATGCTGGGTTAAAAGCCAAGGAATAGAAATGGGTTTTAAGAGGAGTTTTAAAAATGGGCAGTGAAGGGGCTTGTCTAATGTGCAATGGGATGTCATTCCACAGATTAGGACCGGCAGCGGAAAAGGCTCTATCCCCTCTGAGCTTCCGTTTAGGCCTTGGTACCTCCAGGAGCAGCTGATCAGCTGACCTGAGGCACCGGGGCAGTAGTGTAAGGATGCCAGTCTAGTTTAAAATCACTGTCCATCTTAAACCCAAGTTTGTGACTGTTGGCTTCCTGTAGTGCTCCAAGGGGCCCAAGTCAACAGGAGGGGGTTCACAAGAGCCACTGGGACCGAACACCATCACTTCTGTTTTGTTTTCATTACATTTTAAGAAGTTCATGGACATCCAGGCTTTAATGTCTTCAAGACATAACAAAAGTGGTTTCAGAGAGAAAGCATCCTTCTTCTTCAGTGGCACATAGATCTGGCTGTCATCAGCGTAACAATGAAAAGAGATACCATGCTTTCTCAGGATTGAACCCAGGGGCAGCAGGTACAATGAGAAAAGCAGGGGCCTTAAAACTGAACCCTGTGCAACCCCATATGACAGCGGAACAGTGCGGGACTCAGAAGCACCAAGGCTTACGCACATGGTTCTGTCTGCCAGACAGGACTTGAACCAGTCCAGGGCGGGTACCAGAAATGCCCACTAGGTGCTGCAACCGCGGCACTAAGATGTTGTAGTCCACGGTATCAAAAGCCGTAGTTAAGTCCAGGAGGACAAGAATCACATAGTCTCCAGAGTCATTTGCCAGGAGGATGTCATTAAAAACTCTTAATAAGGCTGACTCTGTGCTATGCAGTGTTTTAAAACCAGACTGGAAGACCTCCAGGACATCATGCTCATCCAGAAATGATTTTAATTGAGTATAAACAACTTTTTCCAGGATTTTTGAAATAAAAGGAAGCTTGGAGATGGGTCTAAAATTGGCTAGCACACCAGGGTCAAGACCAGGTTTCTTAAGCAGGGGTTGCACCACAGCATGTTTAAAACTTTGGGGGACAACACCAGAAGACAGACTGCTGTTAATAATGGCCAGAACCGACTGCCCTATACTAGGGAAGACCTCTTTAAAATAGTGAGGTGGGACAGTGTCACAGGGAGAACCTGGCCAACCACATCTTCTAAAGCCTTCAGAGACACAGGCGCAAACAAATCAAACACAGCCGAGCATGGAACAGGGTCAGAGGGGTCAGTTGCAGGAGTAGAGATGAAAGCCCTTGCAGTAGTAACCTTGTTAATGAAACAGTGCAGGAAGCTATTGCACATTTCGGGGTATGCCTCTATGCACCCAGACTGGGCGGGGTTAAGAACAGTTTCAATGGTTTTGAATAACACACGCGGGTTGTGAGAATTAGAGTCCATAAGGTTAGCCAGGTATTCTCTTCTGGCCTCTTTAAGAGAGCTCTGGTAGCAGCGCCAACAGTCCATTAGGATTTGATAGAAAACCTGCAGCTTGTCCTTCTTCCACCTACAATCAGCTTTCCGGTATTCCTGTCTAGCTGCGCGAGTTCTCGCATCAAGCCAGGGCTCAGGTTGAGCTTTGGGCTGCACACTTTTTAATGGAGCCACCGAGTCCAGTATGGTTTGGCAGGAGGAGTGACACCAAGAACTGAGCTCCTCCTTGTTTGCAGATGTTAAGCCCGAAGGAATACACAGCTGGTTAAAAGCAGACAAAAACTGACCGGCAGTGACAGGGTTTTAAAATCCGACAGCTCCGAGCAGGAGCGCCAGATTTAACTGCAGCGCGGGAAAAAGGCAGCTTCAAACATCACAGGCAAATGATCAGAAAACACATTGTCACAGATTTCCAGGTTGGACACAGACAAACCATGAGAGAGGACAAGGTCTAATGTGTGTCCATGTTCGTGTGTGGGACCAGACACACACTGCACCAAATGAAAAGAGTCAATAAGGCTTAAAAGTCCTTCACCAACGGCTTGTCAGGACAACACACATGAATGTCCCCCAGGTTCACCTCTCTCTGAACCTTGTAAGTTTGTTTAATCATTATGTATTGGTGGTAATAATAGTATTAGTTATAGTAGCAGAAGTAGGAGTGGGCTATTAATGCATATGGTCTAACTTTATTTGTACAATGTTCTAATGTGGTAGGACTATACATTTGACCAAATACAATGGTGTAACTAACATCATGGATGGATTCTATGCTTGAATTCAGCTGCAGGTGAAGGGACATCTAGGACATCTAGTACATCAGCAACCAGTGAAACACAGACCAGGGACACAGAGCCTGCAGCAGGTAAGTCTATTTAATCATCTTTATTTTACTTTACACTTAAAAGCTTAGAAAACAATGATTTATTTACATCTAATGCCAATTTCAAAGGTTTTAATAGTTGTTCACTCCATTAAAACACCACTGATGTTGTTAGAAAAGTATGATTTAGATGTATTTACTGCCTGTCATATTATGACTCAAAAGATCAGTGATGAATCTAAACATATGAACAAGAGAGAAAATCTGTCAGTGTATTGCCTATTGCCACAATGTATCTGTATTAAAAGATTAACATCAATTGTATGTATTTGACTTCAGGTGAAGGAGCAACAGACACAACCGGCCCTGCTTCTACACTACAGCCTGCAGACACCCTATCCCCCACAACAAGTTCTGATATCCATGAGTCCGTCAGGGGAGCACCTATTGATCCTGCTGACTGGCCAACACTGTCTGACACAGTGAGGACTGAATTAGTCAATATAGGACCATATCAAACCAATCCAGACTTCACCTTTCTCAAACGACAGGATGGACGAAGTTGCCATCACCAGTACTTTTACCGAAAGTTAGTGAATGGAGAAAAAATTAGGAGAAGCTGGTTGGTGTACTCAAAGAACAAAAATAGTCTTTACTGCTTCTGCTGCAAGCTCTTCTCAATGAAAAGCTTTACCCTGATCAGCAGTGGATCAAATGACTGGAAAAATTGCGGCCAAGTCCTAAAACCTCACAAGACTAATCCAGAACATTCGCAGCACATGTCATCCTGGAAGGAACTGGAGACCCGTCTCAAAAAAGGCCAGACAATTGATAAACTTGAAATGGCACTTCTTCAGGCTGAAAGGAGGAGATGGCGTGAGGTCCTGACTAGGTTGGTGGCCATCATTCAGTCATTGGCAGAGCGCAATGTTCCACTTAGGGGAGGGTCAGACAGGCTTTACCAGCCAAACAATGGGAACTTCCTCAAAGAGGTTGAGCTCTTGGCCAAGTTTGACCCATTCCTCAGACAACATGTTGCTGCGGCTGAAAGAGGAGGACTGCACACAACATACTTAGGGAAGACTATTCAGAACGACTTGATTGATTGTATTGGTGACAAAATTGTGCAGCATATGATTAGGGAAATAAAACAATCAAAATATTTCTCAGTCATTTTGGATTGTACTCCTGACGTGAGCCACCAAGAGCAACTGTCGGTTGTACTTCGAACCGTCATGATACAAGAAACACCAGCAGTAAAAGAGTACTTTATGGGGTTCATTGAAGTGGAATCATCCACTGGAGAAAGCCTCTCAACCCTCCTTCTGAGAGAGCTGGAGGTGTTTAACATTCCCTTTGAGGATTGTTGGGGACAATCAAATGACAATGGTGCAAATATGAAGGGAAAGTCAAAGGGAGTCCAAGCCAGACTCCTGAGAGTAAACCCTCGGGCTTTATTTGTTCCATGTGGAGCCCAAACTCTAAATTTGGTGGTAGTGTGGCACTGAGTGATTGCAGAGACATCAAAAATGTCAAAACAGCTAAGGACTTTACAACAGGTTAAAATGACTCAATTGATATTTTCTGTGTGATTTCATTAATTATCTAGCTGGTCTGGTTACATTTTACATGGTTGGAGTACCTGGTCAGCAGGAGGCGCTGTGTGCATTAGGTATCAATAGCTGACGCCATTCACTAGTAGAGTGAGACGTCAGACGGTAGGAGTAATGCAGAGCAACATAGACGCTGAGGACTGATCTCATGTGTTTCTGTTACTGTTCCTACAGGAATAAAATTCAATGTGCTACACAAAGGATCGGCCACAGCGTCATTCTTAAAAGTGTAACAGTAGCAGATGCATCAAAAAGCTCAACCGAGGCCAAAAATGATTACTTCTCTGCTTCCACACAAAGATGGGCCATCTTGAAGCAGCACGTTAAGACGAGTCTGAAATCCTGGTCCGACACCAAATGGGAAAGCCGGATAAACAGTGTCCAGGCTATAAGATTTCAGACAGCCGAAGTCAGAGAGGCTCTGCTAGAGGTGAGGAATACAGCCACAGATGCAGTTATTGGAACTGAGGCACAGTACTTCATTTTTCAATTTGTTCATTGTTTATATTTGTTTTTCTTTCAGATTATTAGTTTGATGAAGGTCTGTGCTTTCTAATTTATCTTTTAAATGTTCATTTCATTTATTTGGCAGGGACAGTGCAGAATGTATAAATGAGGCACATTAAAGCCACATGGCTAATTCAGTTGTTGGAGTTTGTAAAAAACCGATTTGTGTTGATGTTCCAAAGTTACTGGAAATAAAAATGTTCTGAGACCATTCTATTGCCTGTGGTTAATGTTAATCATTTTAATTTGAGTTATTTTCTAACCTTGCCACACATACAACATTTGTTAAGAAACCATTTTGTATGTCATTTAGAAAAAAGTCAAAGTATGTCCTAAAAACTTGGAGCTTGGATCTCTGACGCACGACACACACAGCGTCACAGTCCCGTGGGTTCTAAAGGATAAAGACGGCGTAAGTGAAATCACGAATACCAGCATCAGGGAACAGCATTCGGAAAATGACGTCACGTTGACGTCATAATACCTACTGAGCCGAGGTTACAAGAGTAATCCCTCTCCGTCCTATTTCTGAGAACCTCCTTCGAGGTAACAGCGGTTAACCCTGTGGGCGGAACTGCGTGGCCGTCAGAGCTATCTGCGGGATCTCCAGTGCCGGCGCTGTCCGAGCCCGACCCTGTCAGAGGGAGCACGGTCCGTAGAGAGGAGGGTGGCAGCAGCCCCGCCCGAAAGGACCCGGCCCACAGGAAAGGCAAGGTAAGGTAAGGTAAGACAGGCAAGGCAAGGTACAATCACCTATGACATATTGTAGAATCTTGGCCCCAAGATTCTGCATTTGACCCCTCCTAGTGTTAGTGGCAGTGGGCAGTTGCCCGGGGAGCAGTGTAGTGGTCGGTGCCCCGCTCAGGAGCACCTCGGCAGTCTGTCAGCAAAGTCCTTACGGACAGGGCTGCTTCCGCCCTCCTCTCTACAAGCCCTGCTCTCTCTGAATAAGTAAGAGGTCTCTGAGAAAATCAGATAGCACCATTTGTATTAACGGTGCACAACTTGTACAAACATGCTCTGAAGGAATCAGACAGCACCGGCCCTCGAGATCCTGCACATAGCTCTGACAGCCACGCGGTTCCGCCCACAGAGTTAACCGCTGTCACCTCGAAGGTAATCCGAGGCAGTCAGAGTGTTGTCAGGTTCTCAGAATATAGGTCGGAGACCAGTTGCCATTGCAAACTCGGCTAAGTAGCTATTATGACGTCAACGTGACCTCATGTTCCGAATGCTGTTCCCTGATGCTGGTATTCGTGATGTCACTTATGACATCCTTAACCTTTAGAACCCACGTGACTGTGAGGTTATGTTCGTCAGAGCTCCAAGCTCCAAGTTTTTAGGACGTACAGATCGTGCGCACTATAAGCAGACGTGGCAAACCTGGTCCTCCCCCTTTCCACCTCTCTTGTGGTGGCGGAATCCTGGCGTGGCAACTTTCATGTCAAACTCTCTACCGGACAGCGGACGTCCGGTCATTTGGAAGAGGCATTTGCTGCACCGGAGGCTCCTTGGTTGCAGTAGCGTAACTGTTGCGGGTTTTGGCCATGGGACTTGCGGCTCTCTCTCCCTCCCTTGCCCGCAGTTCCCGGCCTGGCAGCACGAGGTGGGGTAAACATTCTGTCCACCCTCTGCCTATCACACCCTTTCCGCCTGCTATTTTAGCTGAGTGAGAATTGGATCTGTGAGCTTCGCTGTTGTGATTGACAGGCCAAGACGAGGCAGTCTGGGCTTCACTCAGTGGACCGCAGTGTAGAATTTTACACTGTAGCAATGTTAGCAAGCAAAAGTGTCCATTATGTTACTGTTTCAACACTTCTTTGTTGCATGGTCAAATGCTAAGTCTGACTTCAGCACCATGGACAGCAGCAAATAGAGACGAGTCTAACTGATGTCCTCCAACTGACCTCAGGTCAGCAAGTCCAACCCAGGATAAGGAGCATCAGGTTGATCATGGGCCTGTATTAAAGACATTATACCTGACTGGAACCTGTTGATTGATTACTGTGCATGGGTTCTCAACAGAGAAGTGGAAGCACTCAGAGGTTGAGTAAAAGTAAAAGTACCAGAGTGTAGGCATACTCTGTTACAGTAAAAGTCCTGCCATCAAATGTTCCTCAAGTAAAATTAGAAAGGTATTGGCATCAGAATGTACTTAAAGTACCAGAAGTAAAAGTAGTCATTGTGCAGAATGGTCCATTTCAGAATAATATATCTGATATGTTTTGATTATAAGTATTGATCATTAAAGTGTTCTCAAAGCTAAAGGGTTAGATTTTGAGTTGACTCCAAGTGTAACCAACGTCTGATTTAAGTTTTGATTATATTTCACATCATTAATCCACATCTGTAAATAAAGTAACTAAAGGGATTAAATACATGTAGTGCAGTAGAAGAACACCATTTGACTCTGAATTGAAGTAATGATTAGCAAAAAATAGAAATACTCGAGTACAGTACCAGTCCTTCAAAATGAAGAACAGTACTTGGGTAAGTGTATTTTGCACCATGTGTAGGAGCCATTTCCTTAGTTGAAATTGATTTATCATTTTAAGATTAGATTCAAAACATGAGACAGTGTGGTGTTTATTATTTATTTAAATTGCGTGTGTTACTCCTGCAGGTCGGGCTCGCAGCATGAAAGGAGAGCTGCTGCCGCCTAACTGTGTGGCTGACCAAAGCATACCGTTTTTACACCTTGCTTGTTGAGACACAGTAGCGTGGTTACTTATTCACCCTTTTTTTTTGCATAGGAATAAAGAAGAATATTTCATTTTTCAATCTCATCTGGACATTCCTTTTTTTATTTCTTCTCAACATCAAGCATCTATTCATCCGTCAGCCCAAGAGTGATTCACAAGCAAAGAAACAAGCACATTGATATCGTGGTCACTACATTAGTCTAAAAACTCGCTTTTGGATGGAAAACTGGAGGAAAAGTGAATGAAGGAGCAGCTGCATCCAAACAAAGGAACAATGGAGACGGTGCAAAGCAGGAAAACACCACAGCGGTATATACAGCTTCTTGTGGTGTCGGCAGGGCTGCCGCCACCACGGCCAGGCTTCCGCCACCACAAGAGAGGCGGAAAGGGGAGGACCAAGTTTGCCACATCTGCTTATATAGACAGTGCACACAATTAGTGTGCTGGCACGGTGCCAAGCAGCGGCACACAGCTAGAAGACCTCTGGTTACATATTGCACATACAACATTTGTTAAGAAACCATTTTGTATGTCATTAAGAACAAAGTCAAAGTATTTCCTAAAGAATTGGAGCTTTGGAGCTCTGACCGCACATAGCGTCACAATCACTTGGGTTCTAAAGGTTAAGGACGTCATAAGTGACATCACGAATACCAGCATCAGGGAACGGCATTCGGAAAATGACGTCACGTTGACGTCATAATAGCTACTTAGCCGAACATGCAAAGGCAACCGGTCTCCGCCCTATAATCTAAGAGCCTGACGACGCTCTGACTGCCTCCGATTACCTTCGAGGTGACAGCGGTTAGCCCTTTGGGCGGAACTGCGTGGCTGTCAGAGCTATGTGCAGGATCTCGCGGGCCGGTGCTGTCTGATTCCTTCAGAGCACGTTTGTACAAATGGTGCATCGTTTGTACAAATGGTGCTATCTGATTTTTCTCAGAGACCTCTGACTTATTCAGAGAGAGCACGGCTTGTGGAGAGGAGGGTGGCAGCGGCTCTGTCCGTAAGGACTTTGCGAACAGACTGCCGAGGTGCTCCTGAGCGGGGCACCGACTCCTGCACTGCTCCCCGGGCACAAAGATTCTGCAAATCTTGGCCCCAAGTTGCGGGGCTGCTGCGGCCCTCCTGTCTACGGACCGTGCTCCCTCTGACAGGGTCGGGTTCGGACAGCGCCGCTGTTACCTCGAAGGAGGCTCTCAGAAATAGGACGGAGAGGGATTACTCTTGCAACCTCGGATCAGTAGGTATTATGACGTCAACGTGACGTCATTTTCACGCTGTGTGCGTCGTGCGTCAGAGCTCCAAGCTCCAAGTTTTTAGGACATACTTTGACTTTTTTCTTAATGACATACAAAATGGTTTCTTAACAAATGTTGTATGTGCAATATGTAACCGGAGGTCTTCTACCTGTGTGCCGCTGCTTGGCACCGTGCCAGCGCACTAATTGTGTGCACTGTCTATATAAGCAGATGTGGCAAACTTGGTCCTCCCCTTTGGCCCTCCCGCCACGCCAACGTCGGGCAGCGGCGGCGACGGTTGTATGGTTGCGTTACAAGGCAATGGGCACACTCGGTCAAGTTAGAATATCAAGTCAGTGTGACACACGTCAATTCCAAAAAACATGAAAAGGTCCAAACTCTCTGGTGCAGAGGGACGAAAACGAAGGAAAGAGGAAGACAAGAAGAAAGCCCAGTATAGAGGTATGTCTTTTTTTTTATCTCAGACATTCTAAAGTTGAATGAAAATTGTGTTTTGTTTGATTTCCGTATAGCTATCACTGCGTTATGCTATGCTAGCCTAGAATAGCTTTCTAGCACTATTCTATTCCTAGTAAGCTTGCTTGGTAAATGGAGCTAGCTAGCCTGATCAACATACTAACAATGTTTGACAGATTACCAATATTTGGAAGCAGGTTCTCATGTCACTCACTTGGTGTCAGACCAGGATTTCAGACTCGTCTTAACGTCCTGCTTCAAGATGGCCCATCTTTGTGTGGAAGCAGAGAAGTAATCATTTTTGGCCTCGGTTGAGCTTTTTGATGCATCTGCTACTGTTACACTTTTAAGAATGACGCTGTGGCCGATCCTTTGTGTAGCACATTGAATTTTATCAACGTCTGATTTAAGTTTTGATTATATTTCACATCATTAATCCACATCTGTAAATAAAGTAACTAAAGGGATTAAATACATGTAGTGAAGTAGAAGAACACCATTTGACTCTGAATTGAAGTAATGATTAGCAAAAAATAGAAATACTCGAGTACAGTACCAGTCCTTCAAAATGAAGAACAGTACTTGGGTAAGTGTACTTTGCACCATGTGTAGGAGCCATTTCCTTAGTTGAAATTGATTTATCATTTTAAGATTAGATTCAAAACATGAGACAGTGTGGTGTTTATTATTTATTTAAATTGCGTGTGTTACTCCTGCAGGTCGGGCTCGCAGCATGAAAGGAGAGCTGCTGCCGCCTAACTGTGTGGCTGACCAAAGCATACCGTTTTTACACCTTGCTTGTTGAGACACAGTAGCGTGGTTACTTATTCACCCTTTTTTTTTTGCATAGGAATAAAGACGAATATTTCATTTTTCAATCTCAAGGTTTCAAGGTTTCAAGGTTTCAAGGTTTTATTTGTCATATGCACAGCAGATACAGCGTATATGTTGGCAATGAAAATCTTATGTCGCGTGCTCCTCCAACAACTCAACATACATGGTGCAAAAGATAAATAAAATAGTGAAAAAGAGAGAAGAATATTTACAATATTAACAATACAGATTTGAGGATGTGAAATATATACATATGTGGAATACATTGAAAGTATTTAAATACTTTACACTGTTGAATGAGGAGGTATGGACAGATGCATATATTATGTATAGCAGATGTATATGGCAGATATGTATAATATATAGATATGTGTACTATAAACAGATATGTATGGCAGATGTGTATAATATATATGTATGTGTGTACTATAAACAGATGCGAGTAGACACCCACACAGCTCAGGAGTTCAGTAGTCTTATAGCCTGTGGTATAAAACTGTCTCTGAGTCTGGTGGTCTTGGTCCGGATGCTGCGGTACCGTCTGCCAGACGGCAGCAGACAGAACAGATTGTTGCTGGGGTGATGGGGGTCCTTTAATATGAAACGTGCAGCCATTTCACTCAGAATAGAGTCGATGATGCCAAAAAACTGGACTGCAGTGATTAGATCTGTTTCTTCGGCTTGCAGCATCCGATTGGCTGGGTCCATCAGCCCCAATAGTTTGTGCATCACACCGGTGAGAAATGTGAAGCTCCGTTCTGTAATGGCCTTGTGAAGTCCAACAGATTCAATTTTCACATCAGCACTTGCTCCCATGGTTCCGATCTCTTTCAGGAAGTCCACCAGTGCAGTGTGTGACTTCAGCACCACAGACACCGTGTCAAGGTGTCCGGTCCATCGCTGCTCTAACAGCCTTTTAAGCTTCTCTCCTTTGTACTGTGCGGCTACAGTGGGCTTTTTCATAAATTTATAAAGGGAATTGCACACTTCAAAAAAATCCCCAACTGCACTCTCTGAGGAAATAGCATGCACGATCACCAAATGTAATTGGTGGTTGAAACAATGGATGTAAGGCACTTCTCTGTTTAACTTATTTTGAATAAGCTTCTGCATGCCTCCCTCTCATCCCGACATGACGCTGGCTCCGTCATAACACTGACTAAGAATTTTGTTTGCGTCAAGGCCAGCATTTGACAGTTCATCAAGCACAACATTAGTGAGTGACTGGGCATCACATTTATCCGTTGTCTGCATTGATAACAGCCTCTCTTGCATTTTGTAGTCCTTGTCCATATAACGCACAACTATAGATACATTTTCACTGCCTGTCGGGTCTTTAGTTCCATCCACCTTGAGTGTAAACCATGACTCCCCGACATCTTTAACAATTTGCTCTGTTACGATCGTGCTCATCAGTTCAATGATGTGATTTTGAATATCATGTGATGTGTAAGTTGCGTTTTTTGGAATTGTACTGAAAGCCTTTGCAAGCTCTTGGTTTTGCCTCAGCGTGTAACCGAACAGGGAGAGAAACATTCCGCTTCCCAGTTCATCTCTGCTATTGACTGAATCCACTTCACCCCTCAGTGGCAGTTCGTTTGAGACAAGAAATTCAATTATGTCAACAATTGCAGACACATACAGGCGGTTTCGCGCAAGCTGATGAGAGTTAACCATGGTTGAAATTTCACTGCCTGTGTTGCATCGCATTTCCTTCTCTTTCCAGCTACCATTGCATGCTTGATGCTCTTTGCTGTTACTGTGCCTGCTAAATCCCTTTGCCTTATCATTAGCATGCTTCCAATTAGTATATCCAGTTCTTGTGAAAACGGAGTCACTCCCTCCAAATTTCTAGCAGGGAAAACAAAAGGCTGCATCCAATTGCTGCGAATATTCAAGCCAGTCTCTCTCGTTGTACCAATTAGCTGAAAATGACCGTTTACAGTCATTATTATGCTGTTGCTTCTTTGGAAACTGCCTGAGATGAACCTGAGCTGGCTTGTCAACTCCGAGGTCCTCTGGTAGGCCTAAACCATGCTGTGAGTGCGACAGCGGGCTCTCCGGTCCCAGTGAACCCAGCTCACTCTCCTCACTGCGAGGCTGAACCCGCGGCTCCTCCCTCGGCAGGTGTTCCTCGTCCTCTCCGGTGCTCCTGCTGCTGCTGCTGCCAGGCGGCGATGCCGCCGACGGTGTGGTTGTTTCTGGCTTTTTCAGCCATTTGCGAATATCCATTCTGTCCATAGACAGAGATGTATAAAATATTCTGAATGTCCGCTTGAATTAAAATAACTGCTACGTTGCTTCGTTTGTTTTTGTTTTATGGCGGGAATCGGGATGACGCACTGACCGTCAGTAGGCTAACCGTCAATTTGACGTAGCCTAAACTGCGTAAATTGCAAAGCTGTTTTTTTATTTACCCATGCTGTTCATTTTGGTTTGTCAGTGGAGTTTTCTGTTGTTTTGAACACATCATAAACTGTTGTAATAAAACTAAAAACAATAAAAAATACATTAAAAAAATACTATTTTGATTGAGGGGGCGACGCCCCCTCACGCCCCCCCGTGACGCCGGGACTGCATATTGCACATACAACATTTGTTAAGAAACCATTTTGTATGTCATTAAGAACAAAGTCAAAGTAGGCCTATTTCCTAAAGAATTGGAGCTTTGGAGCTCTGACCGCACATAGCGTCACAATCACGTGGGTTCTAAAGGTTAAGGACGTCATAAGTGACATCACGAATACCAGCATCAGGGAACGGCATTCGGAAAATGACGTCACGTTGACGTCATAATAGCTGCTTAGCCGAACATGCAAAGGCAACCGGTCTCCGCCCTATAATCTAAGAGCCTGACGACGCTCTGACTGCCTCCGATTACCTTCGAGGTGACAGCGGTTAGCCCTGTGGGCGGAACTGCGTGGCTGTCAGAGCTATGTGCAGGATCTCGCGGGCCGGTGCTGTCTGATTCCTTCAGAGCACGTTTGTACAAATGGTGCACCGTTTGTACAAATGGTGCTATCTGATTTTTCTCAGAGACCTCTGACTTATTCAGAGAGAGCACGGCTTGTGGAGAGGAGGGTGGCAGCGGCTCTGTCCGTAAGGACTTTGCGAACAGACTGCCGAGGTGCTCCTGAGCGGGGCACCGACTCCTGCACTGCTCCCCGGGCACAAAGATTCTGCAAATCTTGGCCCCAAGTTGCGGGGCTGCTGCGGCCCCCCTGTCTACGGACCGTGCTCCCTCTGACAGGGTCGGGTTCGGACAGCGCCGCTGTTACCTCGA
>NC_086349.1:300000-406507 GCF_036324505.1 Eleginops maclovinus | reverse complement strand
CTAACCCCGAGGTAATTGCTAAATCTGTAAACAAGGCGCGTCCATCTTTTCCGACCTCGAATGTGACGTCACTCCCAGTTCCGACCTCCGACCTCCGATGTAAACGCGGCAAAACACCGAACGGGCATTAGCTTGACCATGGCCGCTGAATGCAACAAGAGGCGGAAAACATACTTTTTTCACGAGAATTGGGAAATAGACTTTTGTTTCACAAGTGTAAAGGACAAGTGTGTTTGTTTGATCTGTGGAGTAAGCGTGGCGGTCGGTAAAAAATGCAATGTGGAGCGCCATTTCACCACAGTCCACAGCCCCTTCTCACGGAACTTTCCCGCTGGTAGCAATCTACGAAAAGAAAAGATAAAGGACCTGAAAATACAGCTACAACGACAGCAGTCTGTTTTTACCAGACCAGCACAGAAGGCTACTGCTTGTACGGAGGCTTCGTTTAAAGTGGCGCACATCCTGACAAAACGCAAAAAGGCCTTCACTGAGGGCAGTGTTGTAAAGGAGGCCATGACCGCGGTGGCTGAAACGTTATTCAAGGACCATAAATGTAAGACAGAAATATTGTCTGCTTTTGCTGATGTACAACTTGGTGCAAATACAATGGCAAGGAGAGTGTCTGCACTGGCTGTGGATGCAGGAAGACAGTTGGAAACTGACATTAACAGGTGTAAATGGTTTTCTATTCAGCTGGATGAATCTGTTGATGCGAGCGATACAGCCCAGCTGGCTGTTTTCATCCGCATGGTTTTTGATGATTTCACTGCGCATGAAGAGTTTTTGACTTTGCTTTCATTGAAAACTACAACAAGGGGAGTCGATATTTACAATGCTGTGAAGAACTACTTCACGGAACAGAAGATCCCTATTGAAAAGCTGGTGTCAATAACCACTGACGGAGCACCAGCGATGACAGGTCGTCACTCTGGATTTATTGCCCGATGCAAAGCAGACCCGGAGTTTCCGCCATTTCTGGCCTACCATTGCATAATTCACCAACAGGCTTTATGCGCGAAGGTCATGGGATTTGAACATGTCATGGAGCCGGTTGTCAAGATTATCAACTCCATCAGAGCAAAGGCTAAGCAACACAGGACCTTCAAGCAATTCCTGGAGGAATGCACTGTGGCCTATGGAGATCTCCTGCTCCACACTGACATCAGATGGCTCAGTAAGGGTAAAGTACTGCAACGTTTCTTTTCCTTGATGGGTGAAATCAAGATTTTCTTGGAAGAGAGGGGGGAGGACACCACCTTGTTATCTGATGCAGTGTGGGTCCTTGATCTTGCGTTTTTGACAGATGTAACTGAGAAAATGAATAACTTGAACGTACAGTTGCAAGGTAAAGAGAAAGACGTCTGCAACATGATCAGTGCTGTTAACGCGTTCAGCGCAAAACTGGCCTTTTTCATCCAGCAGTTGAAGGCCAAAAGATTCCAGCATTTCCCCTCTGTCACAAAGGTTTTGGAAACCCATGCAGGGATAGCTGATGCTTTGAACACAGAGAAGTACTGTGACCTCTTGATCAAGCTTGGCCAGGAGTTTGCAGACAGGTTCAGAGACTTTGAGAGACTTGAGCCCTGTGTGACATTAATTGCCAACCCATTCATGAATGTGGACATTAGTCAGATTTCTGGGCAGATGGCAGACCTTTTCTGTATTGATCCTGTGGAAATGGAAAGTGGAACTTTTAAACCTCCAAAACGACATACAGCTGAAATCTCAACAGCATGCTGAACATTTCTGGAGCTTGGTTGAGCCAGAAAACTATAAGAATCTGTGTCAAGCAGCTCTGAAGACAGCTGCTTTGTTTGGGTCTACATACCTCTGTGAATCTTCTTTTTCTGACATGAATGTCATCAAATCTAAGTTCAGAACAAGACTGACGGATGAACATTTGAAAGACTCCATAAGAGTGAACCTAAGTGGGTATATTCCAGCATACAGCTCTCTTGTTGGCACCATGCAGTGCCAGGTATCTCACTAACTAGAGGTGCTTGACTGAATATGTAGGCTAGTGAATAAATTACTGAAAGCCTATGTGATTTCAAAGGTGTGAGTTATGTTTTGACAAAGTGTCAGTGTTTTGTAAATGTTGTGCAAAAAATGTGAGTTTAATGTGTTTTATAGTTTGAACAGATAAAGAAATGCATATGCTGATGAGTTCAATTTGGGCTATGTTTCACTCAAAGTGTGAGTATTAGAGGTCAGTGTTTTGTAAATGTTATGCAAAAAATGTGAGTTTATCAGTGATAGCTGAAAAGAAAGAAATGAATAGACATGCATACTGATACATATTTAGTTACATTTCTGTATTTTGAGTGAGTATTGGCTGCCAATATTTTGAAAATGTTCATGCAAAAAAAACATGTTGTTGAAAAGAGAAAGAAATGTTTTGACATGCATACTTTGAGTTTAATTTGAGTATTAAAGTTCTTACACAAATAGTGAGTGTTGGATGTATGTTCCGTGTATGCTTGTGCCAAACGAAACCTTATTTAGGGATTTAGATACGTGTGAATAAATGTTACACATGATATAAAACACAAGTAGCTCTCCGTAATTTTTTTTCTTTAGAGGTAGCTCTCAGAGGGGAAAAGGTTGGAGACCCCTGGGTTAGGGTATGATAACGATGCTGATTCGCCGAAATAGTCCAATCGCGTATCTAAGAATGTCACATTGAACTAAGAAACAATGCCATTGGCTTGCGCCCACAGATCTAAGTTTCATCCCCCAATGAAAAGCTATCCTTGCTAAAATGACTGAGAAAAGTATAAGCTCTCCTATAGACTCCCATGTTATCGGCGCCCACGGACGGTAGCCGACCTGCCTATTCTCAGAAAAGGCGAATGGCAATATATTATGTCCGGACACATTTTAGCGGTTCTTGACAGTGGTCTCCCATACACATTTAACCCATAAACACGGTACATTTCTTATTTCAATTATGTTGTATATATAACGTTTTTTAACTCAAAAAGTCAGGGTGGGCGGCGCCCAAGCGCCCACTATTGACGCACCGCCACTGGCTGGAGGAGTTGGTTGATAGTGGAGGAAAGTGTTTTGGGATGAAGCCAGAAAGAGTGTGTCAGTGTACCGGGGGCCGGAGTGTGGGAAGGAGACTCTGAATAATCCAACATCATAAATATGTTATACATTTGATTAAATAAGATCAACCTCAACCTGTATGGCTCACTGGTGTTATTTGACCCGCCATGCGACCTCACAGAATTGATTTTATAATTTAATTAAAAAGTTCAACAATTACAGTTAAATCACAAACTTTTATAACCATCACACACATGAAGACACACCATGTTTGATGAAACTGAACTTTTATTTAACAGAAAGAAAGGCACAGACAGAGGTCCTATGAAACTTAGCAACATGTAATCATATATTCTGACTTGTCATGCCATATTAGTATTTGGAATGCATAACATTAAAATAGTCTTTTTAAAATAACAAACGAGCAGTGCCTATATTATAAACACATAACATAACAGCAAATCATAAACATAAAACTGTATAAAAATAATCTTTTAAATTAAACATAAAGCAGAGAAGAAACAATAATATAATATGTTCCAACCTGACAGTGGACTTCCTGTCCATCCTGCTACTTCTCTTGAGTCACATTTAAGGGAAATGACAATGAACGAGTACGAGGGACCAGAAACATGCTCCAGTGATGATCAACATATCGCAGAGGACTAACATGAAATAGTTAACACATTAGTAAAATTAAAATGAGACCTTTTCGCTTGAATAAAGTCCTTTTTTAACAAAACTTCAGTCGACCTCACGCTGACCCGAGGAATAACAGGGACAATATTACCTTGGATTATAAAAACAGAACAATGATCATGTTGTCACTCTCTTCAGTGCACTCAGTCCCACAGTAAATACACATGTAAAAACAGTCAAAATTAAAAGTACTTCAGTGACAGAGATAAAGCATAAGAAACTATTTTCAACGTGATGTCATGCAGGTGCCAAGGAAAGCTTTGCCACTTAACTGTCACCTGCAAACCTTCAAAGAAACCACATCTTTTTCCTGTTCTCTTTCAAATGCCTGCAGCAGCATTTTGATTGAAGAATTTTAAGAGACTTTTTGGTACAGCCTGATAATAAAGATTTACAATAGTCCAGCCCTGAAGTTACACAAGCATGGACTAGTTTCTCTGCAGGTCTTACTTTCAGATGAAGAGCAGCAGACAGCCTCACCTGGAACTTAGACTTAAACATGGATTGTGACCAGACTAAGTGTGTGTGTTCTGCAAAGCTTGCTCATTTTCTCCATCTTGTAATTGCAACGAGAAAAACAACAGTTACATTACAGGTTAAAGCTCTCAGTCCCTACAACCACGTCACAGTCCTTCCATCTCTCAGACTGTCCTTCAGATGTCCCTCAGACTGTATAGCTAGCTATGTAGGACTAGGACTTCTTTATTCTGCTTACCAAGCTCTTACTTGTCGATTGTGTCTCCATCCAGCAGAAAAAGGGTCAGAGAGCTGGACAGCAGACCTGAAATCACTAGACATTGTCCAGTTTCCTCCTTTTGTGTGACCAGGGTTAAAAACTTGGAGACTACGAGCTATGAGTACATGGTGGCCACAAAAAATCATGCTGAAACAATACTATCAGTATCAGAGCATTGGTACTTCCATATCCTCACTGCTGTTGCTCACTGAATACATCAAACAGATACATGAGGGGAGATTAGTGTGGTGTTAAACCTTTCTATCAACACGTTTTAACAAACATATTTGACTTTAGTCAAATATGTTTGAGACGGTTGTATGACAATACACCTGTTTCATGGGTCAGGCCGTCGGATGGTGAGGCAGGCAGGAGGAGGCTTACTATAGCAGCACTGAGGTGTGTCCTGCTGAAGGGATGGACAGCAGGACAGAGTCTGTGTCGGGAGGACCGCAGGACAGAGTCTGTGCCGGGAGGACAGCAGGACAGAGTTTGTGTCGGGAGGACAGCAGGACAGAATCTGTGTCGGGAGGACAGCAGGACAGAGTCTGTGTCAGGAGGACTGCAGGACAGAGTCTGTGTCGGGAGGACTGCAGGACAGAGTCTGTGTCAGGAGGACTGCAGGACAGAGTCTGTGTCAGGAGGACTGCAGGACAGAGTCTGTGTCGGGAGGACAGCAGGACGTTCAGTGGCTTCAAACACGGATGCTGTGCTGTCGCAGTTTGGCCACAAGGAACTCATGGGTTAAATTATGTCGTGTGATTATTCCAACGATCTGAAACAGATGGAAGATAATGAGCAAGAGTCCAGACAAAAAACTAAAGCCTGTGCATGCTGGACTAGCTACAGTGTTTTTATTTGGGGTTTTCTCTGGGTGTAATGATCAAAATTTGGACTGAAACACGTAATACTGGAGGGACAGCTTGAGCTGGAAGGAAGAGCTCTCTTGGAGGATCACTTACTTCTCCGACAGCGTTCACCACTGGCAGGTGTCGCAGGCCCATGGTCCTGAAAAGGTTGAACACCTGGGAGATGTGGGTGTTGGGGGACACAGTGTATGGGCTCGGGTTCATGTAGGGGGTGACATCCTAGAAACACAGGGATCTTTTTTATCGACTGTTTTTTTCCACTATAAAAATTACTCTTCTATCTTAGTGTTTAAACGGGTCGTACCACTATCATGCGGGGGTTGAGCAGGGCGAGGTCCAAGTCATGGATGTCGGGGTAACGTGGGTAATCTTCAGTCATCTCTGCATAGGACAACCGGGGCTGAGTGGCGCTCTGGATGTAAAGCAAATATCTGTCACAAAAATTATTCCTAAGACCCCGGACTGCAGGCCCCCCAAGTTACAATTGTATTAAATGACATAAACCGTAATTCCTGCAACGCTGAAAATAATGAGCAGCTCAGCCTGCTGTACTTTAGGGGCTCTGCATCAGGGCTGAGGTTTCCTGTTCTAGAAGTGCACATCACAGCAGCAATATCCTGCGGTTTTGGTGATTTTTGTTCTCTCCACGGCTAGACTTGAATCTTACTTGAAGTGAAGATGGATCAGCCTCTGGTCCAAGACGACCAGTGTTGTTTTTTTCCTGCGCGTGCTTCAGTACCGCTCTTAGGGGTCCGACTAGAATACTGAGTTACATTACTATCCCACCACTGCTAGAGCAATAAATAGTAATATTATAAACTTTTCTTTGGTAGGGGGACCACAGGGGGGTCCCAGGTCAGTTTTACAGGGGAACTGGCCCCTGTCCCCCCCCCCCGAAACCGCCCCTGACCACAATCAATGTGATTGGCTGATCCTATTAATGCCTCTGAGTCTTTACAGGCTGCAGCTGGCTCAGTTGTAAAGCTGGAGTAAAGATAGAGATATCATCTGAACCTAGAAAACACAATGGCAATATATCTTCACCATGGCAACAGGAACAACAGCTTCCTTCTTATACTCTATTCAGTAATATGTATGTTTTGTTGTATTGTTTTTTATTAGCATTTCCAGTATTTTAAGCCTCTATGTTGCATGTTTTAACTGACTGTATTTAGCTTTTAGGGTGACTGTCAACATCTGTCCAGGAGCTACAGATGAAAAATATCCTCTAACCAAACCAAATGTGGTTTTTGGCGAGGGAAGAACTGATATGGCTATAACCACAGGGGGCCCTTGACCTCTGACCTGGAGTTTCCTGAACTCAAAATTGTTCTACAGTTACCCAGCAGCCTCTGCTCTACAGACATGCTCACTTTATGATCATCACATGCAGCTTTGGGTAAAAACGGTACAGTTTAAATACAACACAGTTTTATATATTAACACTTATTTCTGCAGGGAAAAAAAAGTTATTTTTGTATTGCCCTAAACAGTCTCGGAATGACTGGAGAGCTGAGTCTGGTGGATCCAAAGAGCCTTGAGTCATGATTGATGAAACCTCTTTGACCCTTGACCTGGCAGTGTAAAATGCTGTGAGATAATCCCAGCTTCATTAAACTTCACAGACTGAGAGCTTACAGAGGGGTTTGGGTCCCCTTGTTATATTCACCATAAGGGGGTTAGAGAGGAGCACTCGTTTACTCTAAACTTTCATATTTTAATAACAGATTTATGACACAAAATATTGAAAGGGTATCGAGCTGCATCTAAAGTTCATCTTCAGGTGTTTAGCTGTCAGAGGCTGTTACAACTTCTCCTGCACAAATAGCTCAAATCTATGTGGGTCTCTGAGGGTGTAGCGAATCAGTTCCAGAAAAACAGATGCTAGGAAAACAAATCAAGAGGCCACGCTCATGTTTCCTCTTCATCTCATATGAGGAAGTTCTCATATCTTCACAACAACAGGGCGACATGTAGCTCAGTGGAGAGAGCGGTGTGAAGATTGCAAACAAGTCATTTTAACTGTCTTATTAGTGCAAATGTGTTCAATGTGGAACACAGACTAAACTTCAGCTGGAGAGTTTTTACCAGAACGTACGTGCAGTTTAATTCTGGCTGTAGGCTTTGCAGTGTGTTCAAGTGTGATTTAATGCCTGTGTGTGCGTGGGTGTGTGCGACTGACCGACTGGTTCTCGGAGTAGCAGACTCCCCTGATGAGCAGGGTGACCAGCTGGGAGCGCAGGATGAGTCCGTGGAAGGTGAGCGGTCTGAAGCGCTCCTCCATGCTCCACTCCTCGCTGGGGGACTGGTCCGGGTACAGGTTGGGGTACGGAGCATGCCTGCATATGCACAGCACAACCACTTCACTAAAACCCACAAAAGGTTTTCCTGTACAAAGGCTCAGTAATGCTTACAGATACGGTTTATATGAAATGAATTGTAAAGGGATAGTGTTGCAGCTCATAGTCCCACTGTGAAGCCGGGAATGTTGAGTACCCCGAAGTGTGATGATAGAAATGTATAGTACGGGCATATAGATGAATTTGGGGTTGATTTTAAAGTTGTACGGTTCTCAAAAGTGCCATTTTGAAACATTGATATTGATTCAACACACATCCAAAGTGTTCCAAATCAGCAAAGATTTTTTGTATCTATAGTCTGCACATGCTAATGAATGCAACTGATGCAAATGTTGTAAATTGCCCGTCATATGCAGGTTATCATCCGGTGCCCAGGTGCCAACAAGACATATGTGGAACAAAGAGTATGTTTGTGCGGGACAATGCAGGACATGTTACTGCGTTGCTAAGAGCAAGTTTAGATTGAAATACACTGCCCGGCCAAAAAAAAGGTCACAAGCTTAAGGAGGAAGTGCTATGATCTGGGGTTGCTGCATTTGGTCTGGTCTAGGTTCAGCAACTTGCCCAAACATGGTCAGCTGACTACCTGAATATACCGAAGGACCAGTGGTCTGAATCTCCCGTCATCAATACAAGATCTTTTTGAAAAATGAATGCAAGACAGAAATAAATGTTGTGACATTGCAGAAGCTTGTGGAAACGATGCCACAGAGAATGCGTGCCGTAATCAAAGCTAAAGGCGGCCCAACGAATATTAGAGTGTGTGACTTTTTTTTGGCCAGACGGTTTATAATGTCTATCCAACCCTTAAAGCGATCCAATGTAGCATTTGTACCTTAAAATAACAGCTTGAAAAAAATTGAGCGGCTAGAATGACTTTTAATATGACGATTTGCCTCTCTTTCATGCCCATCGGGGGTCTGAGGTGAGATAACTGCGCTATGTAACTTTGCTAGACCGGGCCGGGAGATGAGCGGAAGTACTTCGACTTGCTTTCTGGCACACCTACCGCAATAACAAATAGACCCCCTCCACGCACCCAGGTATAAGGAGAAGCAAGCGCAGCATTGTCAGTACATCATCATGGCAGAGGCACCGAAGAAAAAGAAGACGTTGACTGATGAAGCAAGGAAGAGAAAGAGAGAGGCCGACAAAGTAAGAGACCGGACTAGAGTTGCTCTCGGAACAGTTTATACACGTTGGCGAGATCTGAAAGAAACATTTGGATACAAGTTTGATTCAGAGCTTGCCACCTTTCTGCTGGATTAGTAAGTAGCTTATTTGCTGTTCTTGTTCACCTTCTGACTCCTCGTCGGTTCGTCATCAAATGCACGTGAATGCGACAGGGTGTTGTATTTACGACAGTGTCGTAAACGTACATTACCTCCAAGCCTGTAGGGGGAGCTCCATAATGGGCTTTTTGACAAGTTCCGTTGGATCGCTTTAAAAATAAACATTTCTACTGAAACTATTAGCTTTAAATTTAAATACCAATGCTTTACTATGGTTTAATTGTTTTCCCAAACTATGCAATTGAAGGAATTAAATATATTTGTTTTAAATCGTGTTTAATTATCCGTAAATATTCTGTTTCTCTTGATGGGGGTGACCTACCTCCTCTCTAACATCTGCTGCAGCAGGTCCTCCCCTCCTCCCCTCCCCCCCACAGCGCTGCGTTCCTCACAGACGTTCTTCAGCTCGCTGGAGGGGTATGACTTCATGGACTGGCAGCGCCGCCGCTGCTCCCCCGCGCGGGACAACACGCTGGATTTCTGGATGGGAATGTGAAGAGCATGTTTCCTCAGACCGCTGGGTCCCAACATGCTGGATCCATCCCAGCAGCACTCACTTTGGATTCATTATACAGTCAGTGAAATAAAAACTGAAAATATGGATTTCATTAGAACATTGAATGGATTGTTTAACATGCGTGTGTGCTTTTACTTCTAAATAGGAACAAATCTTTCATGGTTAAAGTGACTTTTAACAACTTCCTACTAAGAACGTATTATATTACAAAATCAGTATTTTTTTTAGACATTGCCTTGGAGCAGAACTGGTCATTGACTTGCAATATTGTTCACACTTACAAAGTGCCATTAAAGAGCATCTATTATCTAAATCTTATCAGCTGCGACCGAATCAACATGAGGGGCAGCAGGACTCAGTGTTTTTAGGTTGTTTTTGAAATGTGCCCCCCCTCTGTATCCCCCAGGTTCAGTGGCAGGACTGACCTTAAAGCGGATGTTGTTGCTGACCAGGATGTTGCCCTTCATGAAGTCCCGCTCGTTGTGCCGGTTCTCTGTGACCACAGGGAAGGCATTGTAGACCGTGGTGCGCAGGATGCTGACCAAAGACTGGACCCGTGTGTGGGGGTACACATAGGTCAGGTTGGGCTCCATGATATCACTAGCTGTCAGCCTGGATAAAAATGAGGTAAAGGTCCTGTTTTAGGTGATGACATAACAACTCCTGACAGACTGAGGATCCAAATACTCTCTTAATCCTTCTGGGCGACATAGATCCTCCTTCCTAATTATCATCCACCAATAAACAGGCATGGATAACAATCTGCTTGTTCATGTATTCACACAATGAGGCGCTTCAAACTGATTCCACTCATCATGCTGACCTCTCAATTCATCCGGGCCCCAGCAGCATTATTCCCCTTCAAATATATTTATATTAATATGCTTATTCAATGTTAGGGAATATTCTGCTTCTGTGTTTAACCCTTTGACCTAGTTCATAATTTTCTCCTTCGTCTGTCTGTATTCCCATGGCATAGTTCTTCGGCCTTGGAGGTGCTGTTATCTTCATTAAGGAGGGGCAGCCTGGGCTTCCGGAGCCTTGTTGTTACCATACTGGGTACGAGCTCATGGCGACATAAGATTGGCTTTATTGTTTTGGGACAGCTGGGCGCCAGTTTATCTGGCACCAGGTGCTCTTGTATGCATATTCTATTGACCTAGATGAAAGCTTTAGTTAGACGTAGGGTCCATATTTGTTTAGTCTGGCGACTGAAGAATGTTGATTATACACTCTGAACTAGTTAAAACCTCGGACTGCAGTACAGATCTTCAGAATTGGTCGGGCAACCGCTTTGTCAACTCGTGGCTGCAGCAAATGTCTTGACAATTCTCCGACCGTTTAACTTCATAATAAACCTTCAGTGTTTGCTATCAAAGTTCTAGCTCTCCCCGTGTCTCTCTGAGTTTCGTCTCCATTGCTTCAGAAGTTTCCACCACACGCTATATCATATTACATAATTGCCTTTGTATTTGATTACTATTATTTTTGAGTTATAACTAATTCATAATTTGCTCTCAAAGCAGAAGTCTAGGGCGGCGCTGAGGAGAGTGAGAGGAGATGGTGATCACTGAGGCTGTCTTCCTGCCCTTACATGCTCCATAAATCTATTTATCCTCTGAATATGGTTATAAGAATTTCATATTCTCAGAGCCATGATTTGTTTTGTTCCAAATAAAAAAAAATAATAATAATATGACCAAAATCTTGGACAACTTGGAATGAGCAGGAGTGACATGCGCCTGATTTGATAGCGGGCTCACATATTCTGGTGGGAATACAGTCCACTTCTTTGTTGCTAGTCTTGGAGGCTAGACTTGATGTCGGAGTGCCGTGGTTTTGGCATTCCCTTCTCTCACTACATTGCCTCTGCATCATCTTCTCTTTAATATGACAACCCACTGCGCTAGGATGGACACCCATGAATGGCATGGTTCTGAGTGTGACGGTATGAACACTCAACATGTTAGCAGCTAACCTGAGTGTGTGTGACTGTGAGAGTGCAGCACCAGGCCGTCAGCCCCTGATTTCATCTTACTTGTCCATTTCAACCTCAGTCTCCCACTCCAGCAGCGGCACTCCTCTCAGCTGGATGTGGATGTCATAGATGCCTTTGTTGAAAAAATCTCCCGTCCACTTGGCAACCTGGTGGTCAAAAGCATTCAGCATGTGATCACAACACGAATTACATGACTCTTGTACACACATATCACTCCTCAAAACCAACATGAAAACATTGACTTCTTAAGGAAAAACTGCATAATTGTCACTTTACCATTAGAGTTATCATGATGGGCAGCCCATATGTGATTTCATTGGTGGATTCAATTAGGATGACAGTCAGACTGATGCTCATCCTGACCACGCCTCCCAGGAAGGCAGCAGCTCCAATCAGAGCAAAGGTCCCCGGGTAGATGTTCATTTCCAGCTTCCTGACATAGGACAGACCAGAGGGGACAGAGAGTGAGGAGTGAGTGGTGAGTGTCAAGAGTCTCCATCAGGAAGCAGCATCCTCAGACAATGGCCCCCACCACCTCACAACACACACAGGCATTCAGCCTCTCTCTGGTGTTGGTTTTTGTCTCTCTGTTAAGGTTACGTTGGTAGGCCAGTTCAGGAATTCATCTGTGTCAGCAGGCTGTGCTTATTCACTTTGGTCTTAATTTCTCATGCCTGTGTGTTGAGAGCAGGAGTCAGGACATGTTAGCCTAGCTTAGCATACAGACTTGAAGCAAGGAACACAACTAACTTATCAAGGTCCAAAGTAATAATATTTGATTTATTCATTGTGAACCGCAGCATCAGGACCAAAACCTGCATACTCAGAGACAGTTTCATTCCAGAGGCCATCAGACCACCTGAGCTCTGTGCCTCCATAACACAATCATTGATCTATTTATTTAATTATCTTAATAGCTATGATTAGATCAAACAGTATTTAATTGAACTTCACTGTACAATATTTAATATTGAATCTTAAATCCTGTTATTGTATATTTAATGCTATTTAAATGTACAAAGAATCCTGCCTTACTTGGACACTTTCAACAAAAATGCATATTTTAGCTTATTGTGTTATTTTATGTACATGTATATCATCTGCACTACTTCTAGACTGGTCAATAACAAAATACCTGCACCATTTTTACTTTATTTAAACTACTCTGTTTCATTTTGCACAATTTTTTTGTTTTATTTTATTATCTTTATTTTATTATTGTCTCATGTCTTTTTATAATATGCTGCATTGTTGGAGGAGCTCGGGACCTAATATTTTCAATGCCATAACTACACTGTAGCTACTGTACATCTGACAATAAAAACCCCTTGAACCTTGAACAACCTTAAATTAAAAAGGATCACTTCATTAAATTACACTTTTTGGCAGATGAACTCCATCAGTGGCATTTTCCCTGAGCAACATGATTTGTTAGGAGGCTCTGGGCCTGTTCAGACCATCTCTACGGAATGGTCTAAGATCATGGAGCCAGGGCATTCAGGGCATGTCCAAGTCTCGCTTTTGTGCCAATCATTACATTTTAAATAATATAATCTGTACTTCTTTCTGATGCATCCTGTGGGGGGAACAGGCTGAAGGAAGAGTGGATGCTTACAGCCTGCAGAAGTGCTGTGTGATAAGCCGGACAAAACCGAGAGGGGAAAGTGGAGACACATATAGTTACTGAGCATCGACAGGGGTTGGAGTGCACCCCCTACCTGAGGCAAACAGCACACGTTCTTTAGACTCATCATGACACATTTGATAAAAACACTTGGGTGGGGAAGCCTCTGAGGGTGTGACAGTGCTGCAGTGCATCTGTCTCTGGCTGTGTGAGGGCTGTGACCGCCGGTGAACGCAGGTTCAGTATAATCTCCCCTTGAGCATGGCCTTGGGCCTCCTGAGGGTACCATCTGTCTCTTAAGCTGCTTAACATTCACCAGCCCCCCTCTAACCTATGGCACCGGTCAATAGTGAGATCATTTACTGGATCAGATTCTGATCCCTTTTTGATTGATAGTTATTTAGACAGGGGGACAGTCATACATCCGTCATTGGAACATCAGGGGAACATGCTTCTTACACTTTGAGGATGTTGGCAACCAGACGTCCAAAAGCGGCCCCACAGAGCAGTGATGGAACAAAGAGGCCGCTGGGCACAGACACACCGTAGGTCCAGCAGGCCAACAGGAAGTAGAGCAGGAAGAACACTGACAGAGTCACAGGACTAAAGGTTCCTGACAGGACAACAGGGGCAGAGTTAATATAGAGACCTCCTTAAACATGGTCCCATGCTGCTCTACTGTCAGCCAGGGGCAGCAGAGTCCGTAAGAAGCTGAAACATGTTGCATATCACAATCATCGATAACATTCATTCTATTTGTATATTTCACAGGTGTGTGTACGTGTGTGTGTGTGTGTGTGTGTGTGTGTGTGTGTGGGGGGGGGGGGGGGTATCCTACCATCCTGGTGGAAGAGCTGGTGAATAGCAGTCTCCTGTGGGTTGAAGAACAGCGTGGCCATGTCGTTGTAGGTCTTATTGGTGCAGAAGAACTGGCGAATAGTTGAGTTGATGGCCTCACTGCTGGACAGCTGAAACACAACTCACAGCTTAACTGGAATCATGTCCTAACAGTAAGTCATTGAAACCAGACTATCCTTATGCTATATCAGAGTTTCTTCCTACTAATTAATTTTTTTCAAATGAAGAGATAGAACCAAGGAAACATCAGGATTTCTCTTTATACTAAAATGAGAATTTACCAGTTTGGTGACGTTAGAGCTGCTGCTGTAGCTGCGAGTGTTTTTCGCATGTATGATACAGTAGCTCAGAGGACGTGTGGAACAGTTCTGAAAGCCCACAGTCACATACACAAACCTCCAGTCAACACTGAAGACTTGCTGATTCCAAATAACATAACATAATATCTTATTCAGCCTTTTTCACGGAGGACCTCAGTGGAATGCTTTTAGGACCTTTGAACACATCCAATAGCCTCTGCTTTCCACAATTCTTGACACATAACACTGAACTGAATATATGGAAGTGGACTTAAAGAATAGATTGTTGTTGTACGTGATAGGCTAAGGGTCGGGACATCTAAGGGTTGACCAATCAAAACAGACTGGGCTCTGGTTTCAGACAGAGGGTGAAAGGAGGTGCTGCAGCACAGGCAGTATGAGAAAGAGCTTTCTGAACATCAGCAGGAGAGGACTCTTTAAAGTAGAGACACTACATACTGATATACAACTGAACATCAGCAGGAAGGGACTTTAAAGCAGAGACACTGCATACTGATATACAGCTGAACATCAGCAGGAGAGGACTCTTTAAAGTAGAGACACTACATACTGATATACAGCTGAACATCAGCAAGAGAGAACTCTTTAAAGTAAAGACTCTACATACTGATATACAGCTGAACATCAGCAGGAGAGGACTCTTTAAAGTAAAGACTCTACACACTGATATACACCTGAACATCAGCAGGAGAGGACTCTTTAATGTAGAGATTCTACATACTGATATACACCTGAACATCAGCAGGAGAGGACTCTTTAAAGTAGAGATGCTACATACTGATATACACCTGAACATCAGCAGGAGAGGACTCTTTAAAGCAGAGACGCTACATACTGATATACACCTGGACATCAACAGGAGAGGACTCTTTAAAGTAAAGACGCTACATACTGATATACAGCTGAACATCACCAGGAGAGGACTCTTTAAAGTAGAGACGCTACATACTGATATACAACTGAACATCAGCAGGAGAGGACTCTTTAAAGTAGAGACACTACATACTGATATACACCTGAACATCAGCAGGAGAGGACTCTTTAAAGTACAGATACTACATACTGATATACACCTGAACATCAGCAGGAAATGACTCTTTAAAGTAGAGACACTACATACTGATATACAGCTGAACATCAGCAGGAAAGGACTCTTTAAAGTAGGGACACTACATACTGATATACACCTGAACATCAGCAGGAGAGGACTCTTTAAAGTAGGGACGCTACATACTGATACACTTCTGTACAGGAGCATAGTAGGGTCACTTTAAGACAGAGTGGAATATTTAAAAGTTGGCAGGAGTGCTCGGTAAGGATGTAGAAAAAACTCACTCACCGTGGTGTTGTGGGTTGTGGGGGAGGAGAGGTCACGACATTCTCCTAACAGTATGGAAGCAGCAAATATCACCACTGTTGTCACCATGGCAACCAGTAGACTCTCTAAAAGTCTAAAAGAAATAAGTGCCACATTTTAAGACATGTGCAGTCAAAAGCAGAGCAGACCTTTAGCACAGTAAAGATGGCGTGCTGTTTGTAGTAAGCTTCCCAGTAGCAATCACCTGATGAACTTGGCTTTTTGGTGGATGTTCCTCATGCGATACTTGGCCAGGCTTTTGTTCATGCAGTTGAAGAGCGCCCCCAGCAAGCCACCCACCACCCCCATCAGGACAAAGAAGGCCAGGTCCACTGCAGTCCACAGGTGGCAGTTCTTTTCTTCATCTGGACACTGCAGAGCAAAAAACAGAACGTCGCTGACACCAAGTTACATCAAGCAATGAATAACAGGAGAGAAAATAAAAGGTCAGAGAGAGTTAACCAGGCAAAAGGAAGGACAGGACATGGACTGAAACAATGACAGCATGTCTATAGGAGAGTTCTGGGTCACTTATTGATCTTGAACATAAACAGATCAGCGTAGTCACAGATAAGTTGAAGGTGAGCGTTCCAGATGGAGCCCAACACCCATGTCCGGCGTCCATTCCTAAGTGGTGGGAACAGGGTATGTGGATATTTACCACACAGATTATCAAGGTTTCAGCAGCCGCAAATGAGAGGAATGGGAGGAGAGTAGCTAGGTTTTTAAGTGGAAAAAGGCTGCTGTAATGATGACATTAGCGTGAAGTGAGAGAGAGTGGAGAACTCAATGGTGTGTCAGAAGCTGTGATGGTGAAAGGGACCAAAGATCAAAGTTTAGTTTGAGGAAGTGGGTTTAAAGTAGTTTGTCAGGATGGACTGAGTGGCAGTGACAATCGATAAGATGGACATGAAGACTTGGATGTCATCGGCTTAGCAGTGGAAGTGGAGACTGTTACCAAGGAAAAGCATGTTGAGAAAGAACAGGATAGGACTAAGCGTTGAGCCCTGTAGGACGCCTGGAGGAGCAGCTGCTGATGCTGATGATGTCTGGGACATTTAGGATGATGAGACATAGGACTTGGGGGGGATGTAGGGGGAGAGAGAAGACGAGCAGTTGTTGCTCCCCACTGCCCCTCCCAGGCTGCACTGAACTGCTGCCAAATTATTAGTCTTACCAACTAATTTTATTAGTATAATAATATTATGACAAATGTCAGTGTATGTACACAAAGAAATGCATTTTCTTTTTCACTTCTTTTTTTTAAATACATTTAGGTAATTTGATTTTACTACCATTATTGTTTGGTATTTTTATTCCTCTTATGCACAAATGCATACAAATATAAAATGCCCATACATAGACCTCCTGCTTACAAAAACCAATACAAATCTTCAGAACATTTAAATAATCATCTCAGCTTGTTAGGGCTTACTATTGTTTTTCTTTGTATGTATCTTTTATTAAACACATCTGTGACATTTTAATTTAAATAATAAATGCCATTTCTGACAACAGATACCACTAATATATTGAATAATTATAAAATAAATGTTATTTATTTTCACACATATTTTATCTGAAACCAAGAGACAACCCCAGAGATTGACTCTTTACCTTGAACTCTCCAAAGTTGAGCAGACCAGGCAGCTGGAAGGAGCCCCACTTGTTGAAGTTGATCCCAGAACGGAAGAAGTTGAGGGTGAAAGTGGCCGACATTGAGCAGAAGAGCTTAAACAGAAACAGAAGAGAAAAACGGAGGTCTACTTAACTAGTGTAGATTAAAACGACAGAAAGAAAACAAATGTTTTGTTGTTTTGATGAGGTGACATACTACTTTCCAAGTGAGTGCCTGGTTCCAGAAAGAGGAGCCCTCCTCCAGACTGAAGAGCGTGCCACCTATCGGGGCACCAAATGCAGCAGCTACTCCAGCTGCTGCACCCGCTGACACAAAGTCTCGCTTGTCCCTTAAAATCAGAACACACGACAACATCAGACATGCTTGTTCACACTAGCTGCATATTTTGACTAAGGTGAACGCTGATTATGTAGCGCAGCCATACCTGTCACTGCGGAAGTAGGAAAAATCTAATTTGATCTTCTTGAAAGTGATGCTCTGAAACTGATGGAGGAAGAAAAAAACTGATGAAAGCAGATTTTAGCCATATTAAGAGTCAAATGCATCAGTGGATGGACCAATTAAAAGTCAATCATTTTACAATGGAAAAGTGAAGCCCTGCCCATTTCCCTGTCTTTAGGAGGCTGTAGCAGGCTCACTGGAGCGGAGATACTGATATCATAGTGTAGTTTAATCTTGTCGATAATGAACTTCCACATTTTTGGCGAGGTAAGAGCTGACATGGCTACAACCACAGGGTACCCTTGACCTCTGACCTCGAGATTTCTGAATGCAAAAATGTTCTATGTATACCCAGCAGCCTCTGCTATACAGACATGCTCACTTTATGATAATCACATGCATCTTTGGGTGAAAATGGATCCCATGTGTGAATCCCAAGAGCCTTGATGATCATCATGATGATGTTAGAAGCCATTTCATCCGAGTGAAACTTCTTTAAGAAACTCAACCTGGCTGTTTGAAATGAGCTGCTCTGAGATAATCACAGCTTCATAAAGCTTTACAAACTGCAGACTAAGAGCTGTCAGGGGGTTTTGACTTTCCTATTTATATAAGAGGGTTTTTGATTTATTTGCCAAAAATATGCAATTCTTACAGAAATCTCTACCAAAAGTTTATTTTTAACCCTAATACCAGCATTTATTATTTATCTTTAAGGTCTTAAGGTCTTAATGAAGGGATTTTTCATCTTTTCTAAATTGAGTGGTCAATTTGTTTTTATTTGCCACCAAATCCATGCAACAAACGATATCATTCCAAGACATAATAAAGCATATACTGTAGATGTTCATCATATACTTTCATAGTGTTTTCAACACTAATACCCATTACATTTTTGCTTTTTATTTACAGATTTAGGACGAGAACATTTCGACACACTGGGCAGAGCTGCATTTTAAAGCCTTTTTCAGGTTCTCAGTTTCCAGCTCAGGTATACCAGTTACATTTTTTACCGGAGGAATAACAGAAAGGAACCTGTTCCTGTGGCCCCTGACTGCTGTGTGACCACAGACAGTTTGTGGCCTTCAAGATATGACACAGGTACCAAAATCAAAAGTGAGGGGAGGTACCTGAGGAAGGCCGGCCCCCACTATGGCTCCACTGTGAATCATTGGCCCCTCTTTCCCCACAAACAGACCTGATTGGACACACACACACACACACACACACACACACACACACACACACACACACACACACACACACACACACACACACACACACACACACACACACACACACACACACACACACACACACACACACACACACACACACACACACACACACACACAGTGTTCACAACGACACCTCTCATCAATGAGTGAATATGCACTTTTCCTTTTGGAAATATTATTATTCCCGCTGGTGCCAGAAGAGTTTTGTGATTCAGTGAAGAAATTGTCAGCAGCCAGCCCCTTCAATATAAAAACATTTAACTTGGACACATTCAGCATTAAAATCATACGTTACCTCCCGCCACACTGAACAGGACTCCAGCAGCTTTGCAGAGGAAAGTTCGTAGCCGGACGATTCCTGGAACCTTCACTCCGTTTAGGTAACTTTTAATTTCTGGGATCCCAGAACCTGCAGCTACAGGCTGGGAACAGACAACACACGTTCTCTAGAATCACAAACACACTTTTTATGTGCATTGAAAATTAAATAAATTGTAGCTTTGTGTATGTCTGTATTGATAGAGTTTGGGTCAATCTTGAAACAAATACTGGAAAGTGAAGGTTTCATAAAGCAGGTTCACAGTGGTCTGTAAGCCAACAGACCCTGGATATCTGTGTTATCTGGCATCCCCAACCCTAACAACCGGGGTCCGCTAAGAAGCTGGTTGTCTTTTCAGTGAGTGTCTCAAAGTGACGGTGTTTGGACCACTCACAAACAGCACAGCAGCATGTTTCAAAAATTAAGATTAAACCTTAAAATCAGACAAATACGAAGATGTTAAACACATGATAAAAGGTTCAAAGCTACACAGTTGCTGCTGCCAGGCGAAGGAGACTGTGTGAATGATTAACAGGATGAATAAATCACTGCTCTATCTATGGTATATAAACTTCTGACTACATCCACTTTTGTCAAAGCTGAATAGACAGCGATCATAAAGTGCTTTTTCAGCCTTTGGGACCATCGGGAGCATTTTCAGTGTATTGCCAATTGACACAATACGTTGACTGCAGGCAGTGGCGAGTCGTCATAAGGGGCAGGTGGGGCTGTGGTCAGCAGAAAATAATTAAAATAATATATATATGTTTTTTTATAAAATATATGTTTAATTATATTTTAAGATCATGTTTAGTCGTAATCTACATTGCTGCTGTTCGTCTGATTAGTGAGTCCTCAGTGTGCCTATTGAGCGATGTGGGTCAAGCTCCGGGCTGACCCTCTCTCACTGTGAAAATGAACATGTGATATGAAAACTACACTGCACATGCTCAGTCCATCCATCCATCTTCTCCCGCTTATCCGTCAGGGTCGCGGAGGTAACAGCTCCAGCAGAGAGCCCCAAACTTCTCTTTCCCTGGCCACATCAACCAGCTCTGACAAGGCGCTCCCAGGCCAGCGAAGGGATATAATCCCTCCATCTGGTCCTAGGTCTACCCCTCGGTCTCTTCCCAGCTGGACGTGCCTGGAACACCTCCCTAGGGAGGCGCCCAGGTGGCATCCTACCTTGGTGCCCGAACCACCTCAACTGGCTCCTTTTAACGCAAAGGAGCAGCGGTTCTATTCCGAGGCCCTCCTGGATGACTGAACTTCTCACCTTATCCCAAAGGGAGATGCCAGCCACCCTGCGGAGAAATCCCATTTTGGCCGCTTGTATCCGCGATCTCGTTCTTTCGATCATGACCCATCCTTCATGACCATAGGTGAGGGTAAGAACGAAAAAGCTTTGCTTTCTTGCTCAGCTCTCTTTTCGTCACAATGGTGCGGTAAAGCGACTGCAGTACCGCTCCCGCTGCTCCGATTCTCCGGCCCATCTCATGCTCCATTGTTCCCTCACTCGAAAACAAGACCCAGAGATACTTGAACTCCTTCACTTGGGGTAAGGCTTCATTCCCTACCTGTAGTGGACAGTCCATCGGTTTCCTGCTGAGAACCATGGCCTCAAATTTGGAGTGGCTGATCCTCATCCCAGCCGCTTCTCACTCGGCCGCGAACCGATCCAGTGAGTGCTGAAGGTCACAGACCGATGAAGCCATTAGGACCCCATCATCTGCAAAAAGCAGTGGTGCAATCCTTAGCCCACCGAACTGCAGACCCCCTCCCCCATGACTACGTCTCAAAATCCTGTCCATGAATATCACAAACAAGATTGGTGACAAAGCGCAGCCCTGGCGGAGGCCAACCCTCACCGGAAATTGGTCCGACATGCTACCGAGAACACGGACACAGCTCTCGCTTTGGGAGTACAGAGATTGGATGGCCCTGAGTAGAGACCCCATACTCCCGCAGCACCTCCCACAGTATCTCCCTGGGAACCCGGTCATACGCCATCTCCAAATCCACAAAGCACATGAAAACCAGATGAGCGTACTCCCAGGCCCCCTCCAGGATCCTTGCGAGAGTAAAAAGCTGGTCCGTTGTTCCACGACCAGGACGAAATCCGCATTGTTCCTCTTCAATCTGAGGTTCGACAATTGGTCTGACCCTCCTTTCGAGCACCTTCGAGTAAACTTTCCCAGGGAAGCTGAGTAGTGTGAAGCCTCTGTAATTGGCACACACCCTCTGATCCCCCTTTTTAAAAAGGGGAACCACTCCTTTGGTACTGTTTCCGACTTCCACGCAATGTTGATGAGACGTGTCAACCATGACAGTCCCTCAACACCCAGAGCCTTCAGCATTTCTGGGCAGATCTCATCCACCCCTGGGGCTTTGCCACTGTGGAGTTGTTAGACTACCTCAGTGACTTCCCCCGTGAGATTGGAGTTGATCCCCCTTCATACTCCAGCTCCGCCTCTAACATAGAGGGCGGAGTTGTCAGATTCAGGAGTTCCTCAAAGTGCTCCTTCCACCGCCCTAACACCCAATCAGTTGAGGTCAACAGCGTCCATCCTTACTGTACACAACTTGGATGGTTCCCTGCAGAACAACTTTGGTGCCGACCGAAAGTCCTTCTCCATGGCTTTTCTGAACTTCTCCCACACCCGCTGCTTTGCCTCGGCCACGGCTGAGGCTGCTGCCCTTCGGGCCAGTCGATACCTTGCAACTGCGTAAGGAGTACCCAGGGTTTAACATATCCCAGAAGGCCTCCTTCTTCAGTCGGACAGGCACCCTGACCATCGGTGTCCACCACGAGGTTTGAGGGTTACCGCCCCTTGAGGCAGCTAAGACCTTGAGACCACAGCTCCCCGCCACAGCTACGGCAATAGAGGCTTTGAACACCGCCCAGTCTGGCTCAATGTCCCCAGCCTCCACAGGGATGCCTGAAAAGCTCCGCCGGAGGTGTGAGTTGAAGGCCTCCTGGACTTGGGACTCCTCCAGACATTCCCAGTTCCCCCGCACTACATGTTTTTGGCTCCTTCTGGGCCTGGCTCCAGAAGAGGGACCCCGGGGTTCCTCCGGGCCAGGTATCCTCACTTTCATGTGTGTTTGTCATGAGGTCTTTTGAACCAATCTTAGTCTGACCCCTTACCTGAGACCAATTTGCCATGGGAGACCCTACCAGGAACACAAGGTTCCAGACAACACAGCCCCCAGGTTCATCGGGGCACACGAACCTCTCCACCACGATAAGATGCTGGTTCTCGGAATGCTCAGTGTGGTTTTCTATTCAGTGTGTGCAGCAAAGAAAACAAACACCTGTGGGGCAAAGCTGATTAGATAGTGCGAGTGCCCGGGAAGTGTAATTGACAACAGGAGACGAGAGAGCAGAGAGAATACGTCGCCAGCCATAAATAATAAAAGCGGAAAATGAATGAAGTTGACCATTTACTGGAGCACAAATTTGGGACACTGACTCTTGGAGAAAAACTGGAAGTAACCGCTGTGCCGCTTTTCTTTTCAAGTAAGCCTTCAGCTTTGGTGAGCAAAAGTATATTTTATTAAAAGTCTATACGGTACTTTCATGCTGAAGCAGTATGGTTGTTGTTATTGTTAAGTATTGCGCTCTCTCTCTCTCTCTCTCTCTCTCTCTCTCTCTCTCTCTCTCTGAGTGGATCGTGAGTGGATCGGTGAGTATAGCGGAGAGTGGGGATCGGTTTCGTAAGTTTTCAAACCCTTTTAAACATTTGTTTCTCTCACTGGGTGATTGTGTATAACTTTGTTATACACAAGTTTTCAAACCCTTTTAAACATTTGTTTCTCTCACTGGGTGATTGTGTATAACTTTGTTATACACAATCACGGCTTGGCATGGCGTCTCGTGGCAGCAGCTCCGGGTTGGAGAAGCTGACTCACCAGCACGCCGTCAAGCCCTCTCCACCTGGCGGTGTTTCGGTAGAGGAGTGTAGTTTGGCTGTGGGTGCTGTGGTGGGATATGGCAGGGTGAAATCTGCCTCACGGATGAACAGTGCTGTGGTTATTTTCTTAGACAGCACTGAGAAAGCTAATCAGCTGGTGGAGAGCGGGATAGTGGTTAAAGGGACGCTGCTACCCGTGCTACCCCTTGCCACTCCCGCGAAAAAAGTGGTAATATCGAATGTACCCCCGTTTCTGCGGAACAAGTTGTTGGAGAGAGAGTTGGCTCGGCACGGGCAGCTTGTGTCTCCAATAAAAATGATCCCCCTCGGCTGCAAGTCACCGCACCTTAAGCACGGATGAGGGGGAACTCAACTTGGTTCTTAGTTTTCGTATTGACGATTTCGCCTACACTGTTCATGTCACGTCTGATACGCTGAGATGTTTTGGATGTGGAGCTCAGGGACATCTGATCCGCGCGTGCCCTGGGGGAGCGGGTGGCGGTTCGGCGGCGGGTCCGCCTGCTGCTCCCGTCGCTGTGGTGGGGGCTGGGAACGCTGCGGAGGGGGCGGGGCCGGCTGTCGCTTCACTGAGTAACTCACTCGGGGACAGTGGGCACACTGCAGCCAGGGTGGCTGAATCTGTTTTGGAGGAAGTCATCATGGATGAGGAGTTGCTCAAATTACTGATTAAAAGAAAAAGTGCAGAGGTGTGCAACAACAACGTGGCCCAAACAAAAAAGGTGTTGAAGATAGAGTCGCTGTGTTCCTCTCAGCCAGAGGGACTCTCAGATGACTCGGAGGTCAGTGACAGTGACAGGGAGGCTTTCAGTGAAAGTATGCAGGTAGACAGGGGTGAGGAGTATTCCTTCCAGAGGATCAGAGGCTTCCTGAAGGATACTAAAGGGAGGAAGGCGGTAAGGGTGCAGGATTTTTTTGTTGATCAGCTGATGTTTCATGACTCTGCTAGGGCTCTCATGCGGCGCACAGGAGGCCTTGGGCAGCTTACTTTTAGCGAACAGGAGATCTACAGGCTGAGGAAATTACTGTTGAAGATCCGAGAAGAAACTGCTGAAAGTCATGATTAAGTACATCTTGTTTGTCTTTTCTCTCCTTTCCTTTTCTTCAGTTATCGTTTTGACTTGGTTAGGAGGCAGCTATACTTTCATTATGGGTGACATAAAGCTGGGCTCTCTGAATATTAACGGTGCTCGAGGGGATGCCAAGAGAGCATCTTTGTTTTCTTTAATAGAGAGTAAGAATCTGAATGTGACGTTTCTCCAGGAGACTCACAGCACTGCTGACAATGAGAGTGACTGGAGGAGGGCATGGAGTGGGGAGGGCTTCTTCAGCCATAAATGCAGCAATAGTGGAGGGGTTGCTATTCTCTTTGCCAGAGGTTTCACACCCTTTTCCTGCACTGTTGAGGACGTCATTCCAGGTCACTTGTTGAAATTAAATGTTGTTTTCGAGAAGGTTAAAATATGTTTTATTAATATTTATGCTCCCAGTGTGGGCTCTGAAAGGCTTTTATTTTTTGAGCAGTTGAAGCATGCCCTTAGCACCTGCAGTAGTGAGGAGTATCTGTTCCTGGGGGGTGACTTTAACTGCACAGAAAACCCTGTGCTGGACAGGAACCACTGGGAACCGCATGCTGCCTCTAGGAGTGCTTTAATGAGGATCACAGAATCTTTCGAGCTGTGTGACATTTGGAGGCATCTTTACCCGGGCCAGCGGCAGTACACCTGGGTGCACTGTAGGGACAATCTGTTGTCTCTAGCCAGACTGGACCGAGTGTACTGTTTTAACCACCACATGAATACAAGCAGGAGCTGCTCCATCAGTCCTGTTGGGTTCTCTGACCATTCCCTTGTTCAGGTTTCAGTTTTTATTAATTATGTGAAGTGCAATAGTGCGTATTGGCTCTTCAATGTTTCTCTGTTGGCTGATAATCATTTTAAAACAGTCTTCAAATTTTTTGGGCAAAACTACCGTAATTGTAAGAGTGAGTACAGTAGTCTTCAGCAGTGGTGGGATGTGGGGAAAGTCCAAATCAAACAGCTTTGCCTGCAGTACACTCTCAATGTCACCAAGGACATGGCTAGATCTCTGAGGGTTCTGGAGAAGGAAGTGGTGGAGCTGCAGGGATTGGCAGACTCCACAGGAGAGCGAGAACATGTTGAGGTTTTCAAAAGTAGAAATGCAGCTCTGTCCGCCCTGCTGGGGTTTTCTGCTCAGGGTGCTCTGGTCAGATCCCGGTTTCAGAACATCGTGAAAATGGATGCTCCCTCTCACTTTTTCTTCGGTCTCGAGCGCAGGAACGGTCAGAGGAGGCTGATGCACTCCCTGCGGTCAGACACTGGGCAGCTGCTTCAGGAGTCGGCCGACATTCAGCAGTGTGCTGTCAGGTTTTATAAAGAGCTCTACAGGTCAGATTACCAGGCAGAACCAGAGGCGGCGCTATCCTTCTTTGAAGGCCTTCCTAAGGTCCCTGAGGGGGACAGCGCAGACCTGGAAGCTGAGCTCTCTGCCCAGGAGCTGCAGGAGGCCCTGCAGAGCATGCAGAGTGGGAAGGCTCCTGGCATAGACGGCCTGCCTGCAGACTTCTATAAGGTTTTCTGGCCTGTTATGGGTGATGACCTGCTGGATGTCCTCAGGGACAGTCTCAGTAAGGGGAGGTTGCCTCTGAGCTGCAGGAGGGCGGTGCTCACTCTCCTCCCCAAGAAAGGAGACCTGCAGGAGCTTGGGAACTGGCGTCCTGTATCCCTTCTCTGTACCGACTACAAACTGCTCTCCAAAGTGTTGGCGACGAGGCTGAGGAAAGTGATGGAGCATGTCATTCATGTAGACCAGACATACTGTGTACCCAGCAGGTTGATAACTGACAACGTTACTCTGATTCGAGATGTTTTAGACCTCTCCGGTTCATTGGGCTGTGAGCTTGGTCTGATTTCTCTGGACCAAGAAAAGGCTTTTGACCGAGTTGAGCACCAGTACTTGTGGCAGACGCTGGAGGCTTTTGGGCTCAGCTCTGGTCTGATAGCCAAGATCCAGGTCTTGTACAGGGACATTGAGAGTGTACTGAAGATTAACGGTAGTTTGTGTGCTCCTTTTAAAGCCGAGAGAGGAGTCAGACAGGGCTGCTCTTTGTCTGGGATGCTGTACTCCCTGGCCATAGAGCCTCTCCTACACAACCTAAGGTCCAAACGACATGGTTTTTCTTTTCCTGGCTGCGATCACGTTCTTAAATTGTCTGCGTATACAGACGATGTAATGGTGATTGTAAAAACTCAAAAGGATATCAATGCTTTAACAGATACTGTAGGTGTGTTTAGCAAGTTGTCTTCTGCTAGAGTAAACTGGGGGAAGAGTGAGGCCTTAGCAGTAGGGGCAGGCCACTTTAATGGTCTAGTTTTACCTGGGGGCCTTGTTTGGAAGAGGGGAGGGTTGAAGTACCTGGGTGTTTATCTCGGTGACGAGACCTTTTGTTTATAAAACTGGGACGGGCTCGTGGAAAAGGTGGAAGGCCGATTAAAGAAGTGGAAGGGGATCCTTCCAAAACTTTCTTATAAGGGGCGTATTTTGATTTGGAATAACCTTGTGTCCTCCATGCTGGCTCACCGGTTGGCATGTTCAGACCCGCCTGTAAACCTGTTGTCCAGGGTGCAGGCGCTAATGGTGGATTTCTTCTGGGACCGCATGCATTGGGTCCCGCAGAGCGTCCTTTTCCTGCCAAAGGAAGAAGGGGGACATGGACTGGTTCACCTGGCAAGCAGAGGGGCTGCGTTCAGGCTCCGTTTCGTCCAGAGGTTCCTGACTGGACCTGCTGACCTGGTATGGAGACCCGTGGCTCGTGCTGTACTGGAGCGCTGTGGAGGGCTGGGCCTGGCTGAGTCGCTGTTCCTAATGGACATTAAAGGAGTACACTTGGACAACCTCTCATGCTTCTACAAGGGACTTTTCAAGGTGTGGGGGCTTTTCCGGAAAGAGAGAACGGAGAACTGTGCCTCTTTATTCTGGCTCCTCAAAGAGCCGGTGGTCCACGGGACTCGTTTTCTGTGTGGAATAGGGCCTTCTCTACAGCAGAGACTCTGTGAAGAGAAGATCCTCACACTGGGACATGTGCTGGAGGTGTGTGGCCCTCGCCTGGACAATGCTGCAGGCCTGGCGGCACGTTTGGGCATCAGGTCAGTCCGAGTGACCGGCCTCCTGCGGAGTGGTTGGAAACAGCAGCTCAGCGACCCAGAACTGGCACTGGCTGTTGCTTTCTGTAACGGACTTACTGAACCAAACGAAAATGACTCTTTTCCAGAGATACTTTGTGTTCCTGACGTCACATGTGATAGTTTTCTGTTAAGGTTAAATAATGTCACTGATTTTAAGTTTAGCACCATGTCCAACAAAAGGATGTATTATTTAATGACAAAAGTGCTAAACCAGAGCAGACTGCAGGGCCGAGTGGACACCCGGTGCAGAGCCCATCTGGCCCTGACTGAGACTCAGAGGCCTGAGTGGAGAGCGCTTTACAAGCCCCCGCTGACAAAGAGGCTGGGGGATCTACAGTGGAGGATTCTGCACGGCGCGGTTGCTGTCAATGCCTTTGTTTCAGTGATCAACCCAGCTGTTTCTGACACCTGTCCGTTCTGTGACCAAAGGGAAACCATCTTCCACTGTTTCTCAGGATGTGATCGACTCCTTTGTCTCTTTCAGTTACTGACCCAGATGTTTGTTTTGTTTGGTGAGGTTTTTTCCCCCCAAGTGTTCATCCTTGGTTACAGGTACACCCAGAGACAAAAGGTGAAATGTCAGCTCCTGAATTTTTTGTTGGGCCAGGCCAAAATGGCCATCTACCTCAGCAGGAGAAATAAAGTTGTGGACTCGATGGCCTGTGATGCTGTGCTGATCTTTAAATGCATGGTGAGAGCGAGGGTAAAAACTGATTTCAGTTATCTTCATCTGACAGAAAATGTAGGTGAGTTTCAAAACATGTGGTGCTTTAACAATGCTTTGGTTTCAGTGGAGAATGATGAGCTGGTTTTCAGTCAATTCCTGAATTGAAGTTGTTTTGAATTGTTTTTTGTTCTAATGTGGTGTGTTTAATTTATTTGTGAATAAAAGTGGTTTGAAAAATCAAAATCTCTCTCTAGCTGTTGCCTCGGAACCATGGATAACTTACAGCTATTTGTTGACGTGTTAAAGAAGCACCAGAAGCCTATATAACATATCTAAGTTGTTTGTGCCCCACCTGTTTTTTACATATAGAAACGCCACTGACTACAGGGGAATGAAACCAACAACCAGCTCCATCTCCTGTGACCTGCTGTTAATGTGTTGGCCAAATGGATTGTTACGATGTGTGTGTCGGGAGGTTATGGACCAGGGCTTTATCTCATGAGAGATATTCATTTAACAAATATGCTTCTTCCTGAAGTCATGTGGAGCGTTTTCTGATTGACATTGTTTACTGTGAAAGTTGAATGTAAAAGCTGCTGTATGTGAGCGTCCTACCTCAACCAGGACGAGCACACTGGCGATGAAGACGAAGGTCATGTTGAAGGCCAGGAGCTCCAACAGGGACAGAGGGAGACAGCCTGTCTCACTGCACTGCTGCACAGCTGCAGGCTGAGCTCAGGAACATACACTCACACACACATTTCAGCTTTACTGTCAGAACACTGTAATGAATGATGGCCGCCCCAAAGGACCCCTGCACTAATTCAGCAGAACGGCTAGGGCTTCATATGCCTGTCCATATCCCATGCATCATTTGTGAATCAATTTAAAGTTTTGCAGATTTGTTTCTATTTGTTGAATTTGTTTGTGTATTTGCTGCTCTGTTTAATAATCTTGTTTCTGCTTTTGTGGAAGATGTTGTAAATTTACAGATGACACTTTTACACAGGGATTGTCCATCTGTTCACACAAAATATTGAGACAAATCAATGTTCATAGCATCAGGTGCTCCGCTCACACGCTTCCATTCATACTCACTGTGGATGTAGAGCATTCTGTCTACCTCACTGTCCTGGGTAACAGAGCATAACTGCCAGGAGGCAGGATGAAGGATTTGAAAGAATAATGTTGAAAACGATTCCAATAAAAGTTCATCAATATTATGAGAATCCTATTCATAATTTCTTTTAAAACGTTCAAAAAGTGCGTATTCTATAAGTTATCTTTGTTAAATTGAAAGACGTTATTATAACCCTTTTGGTAATATTGGACTTTGCGCAAATGCTCACATTATTCCACTAACATTACAACATTTTCACGACCATAGCCCTGTTCGGTGGAAAGAACGTCACAGACAGGCTTCTGCTGACCACTGAACTAAATACATTATGTAATTACAAGAAACATGCCAAAGGATACAATTCGCAACCAAAGTATATTTGATTTTGCTGAAGAGGCGAACAAAGAAATCCACAAAGAGGCCCACCTGAAGGAAACAGGAAGTCATGATGGGTGCGTTGAAATGTGGCAAACAGAGAGATATTCTGGGCGCACCTACCAGACCCACGGTGACTCCGATTGCAAACATCAGCATCCATCGCACTGCTTCATACTTTTTTGCTTTCTATTGGAACATGAAAACATGTTAAACACATTTGACATCTGAGATAGGAATAATAAAATGTAGAAAATATCTTTTAATTATGGGTTGTTTTTATCACATGGCCTTGTCCAACAGTAAAGGGCAGCAGAATGCACATTTCCCCATTTTATTTTTTTGTGCACATTCCATTTCTTTATTCTCTCCATATTACCATTACATTTCTGTACATTTTTTATACAATCATTATTTCATATTTAAGAAATAGATATTGTAAGCATACTACTCAACATGTTCTACTACTGCCATACAAGCAGCTCTTCCAGATGATGTAAAAGCATGTAAAGCTGTGTTTCTGTTGTTAACTAAAAGTGGTCAGACCAATTAGCTAGATTATTTAGTTGATTATTTAGATAAGCAGTCTAGGCAAGATAATTTACAAAGACATTTGCTGCAGCAACAAGGTGTCACAGCCCCTGCCAAACCAATTCTGAATATGTTTTCCGACGTCCCATGTTTTTAGCTCTGAGGGAATAATCAACATTCTGCAAGCCATAACAAGCAAGGCACTATAACTCCTGTCCCTAGCTAGGAATATATGCCAAAGGGGAGAGAGTATCCAATAAAATGGACTACATGATGTCCCTAGCCAGCAAAATATCTTGTGTTCGACCCTTAACAAGCAACAACAAAAGTGATTTCAGAAAGAGAAAGAGAGACAGAGAGAGACAGAGAGAGAGAGAGAGCAGCCCAAGGTCGCAGGCCTGTGCTCAGAGAGGAGAGTAGCAAAGTGATAAACTGGGTCAAAGGTATTGGCCTATGAAAAGATTTTCCTCAACACACAATAAACATGCATCTGCAAGAACCCTCCTGCTGGAAGTGAAAGCTTTGTAGATGTGCCCTCCACTTTGACTGACGAGTAAACAAAAGATACTGGAAGTGTCTCTCTTACCTTGTTGTCCATTCTCTCGAGAAGCTCCACGTAAGGTTCACTGATGCAGCGGTCATAATCCAAGCTCTGCAAAGTCAAAACAAGAACAGTCAATCCACACTTGACTCAGACATCTGTACCTGAACACATCCACACTGCTCACTCACCTCATAGTCTTTCCTGGGTAGAATTTCATCCTCTTCATCTTGGATTTCCCCGAGGATCGTCTTCAGGAAAACATTAAAATATTTGTTATTGTCTCTAGAGACACATCCAGCAAAGCAGGGACTGCTAATCCCAGCTGCTAACCACAAGTGTTTAGCTGAATACTATTTTATTCACAACATGGAAACCAGTGTTGCACACATGGACACAAAATGGACTTTCAGGCGTGCATACGTTAAAGAAACTCTCTTTACTTCAGTAGTTCTGCAATACAACCGAGCACAAGCACATGACATCACGAGGCTGCACACACTCTTCTCGTCCAATCAGTAATCCCTTCGCCTTCCCACGCTTCACCTGAAGGACCCCCTGAGATGCCCCCCAGTGCCTGTGTAAGCTTCACTCCTTTTAACATGTAAACTGACCTAATAAACACAAATTCGCATTGCACATGAATACATCAGATAAACAGAGGCTAATCAAATACAACAAAAGAAATACAACATAAATAAAGTGCATATACAGTTTCATGTCCATCAACAGGCCCAATATTAATATAGGTCCCAAACCAGCACATAGTTTACATAGAACATAATCACAGTGCACCCTAATGTTGTGGAGAACATGGGATGTCCAGAATTGATTGACCTTTGTCTCTGATCGTCACGTCACACGTCTGCTTCAATAGCTTTATTTTGAAATCGGCCTTTTTTCAACTGCGTAACATTGCAAAAATCAGGCATATCTTGCCTCAAAACCAGTCCATGCATTTGTGACTTCAAGGCTGGACTATTGTAACTCCTTATTCAGGCTTTACCAAAACGTTGCTTCAGCTGATTCAAAATGCTGCAGCACACGTGATGACAAGAACAAGGAAGAAAGACTTCCTGCTTACAAAGCCCTAATGGGCAGGCGCCTTCCTATGTTAAAGAGCTCATTATACTCTGCTGGCCCACTAGGCCATTGCGTTCCGAAAAAGCAGGGTTATTGGTTTCTCCTAGAGTCTCTAAAAGCACAATGGGAGCCAGAGCCTTTTCTTATCAAGCTCCACTTCTGTGGAATCAGCTTCCAGTTTATGTTAATTTGGCAGACACCCTAACTGTTTTTAAGACTGCACTTAAGACCTTCCTTTTTGATAAAGCTTATAGTTAGGGCTGATTACATTCAGCCCATAGATTTGCTGCTATAGGCTTCTTTCTTAATTATCTTGTGTATTCTCATGTCCCAAATATGTATGCTACTAACCCAGCTTTCCCAGAGTTGTTTTTTTTTCCTTATACGCTGCGGAGGTCTTAGGACAGAGGGTGTCATATTATGTACAAACTGTAAAGCCCCTAGAGACAAAAGTAAATTGAATGATATTGTGCAATATAAATACACTTTGATTGATTGCCCCGAAATATAAACTGTCATTTATTAAACAAGCTGATTTTTGGCAAAATATCATACAGTAAAAATAATCTAGTTTAAAAAAAAATAATTATGACCTAGTATTTACAAGAGGATGTCACAAGTTCAAGTCCTGGAAAGACCAAGTGCTACCGAGGTTTCCCTTGGCAAGGCACTGTTCCCTACACTGCTCCCCAGGGCAGGCGCCTTACATATGGCAGCCCACTGCTCCTAACACTAGGATGGGTGAAATGCAGAATGTAAATTTACCCTATGTGGGACAATTAAGGGGTCCTTCTATTCTATTCTATCTATGTTTCGTGGGCTTGATAGGAACGTGAACCCTACGAATTGTATTAGAGAGACACATACAAACTTATGCTACAGATAAAAAACTGCTTTAAACAGTTTCGTATCTTTACCGGTGTCTTAAAATCGATCCGAAGATATTTTTACACTATGTGTATTTATGTATTGTAATGCTGCTCATGTGGTTTTCCGTGCTTATGTACTGTTGTGCTTTCTTTTAGTGCCATCAGCATGCCAGAGACTGCAAATGAAAATGAGCCTTGGATAAATCTGATACATTTACATCATGGAATCAATGTGCATTGTCCCTTCTTAAATAAATAAATAAATACATATACATTATTGAGAAGGTGTCAGTTTTGCATTGTTAATGGGTTTTATTGTAAAAGATGTAAGACACAATAACACAAGAGTGGCTGATCAGCAGGGTGGAGTAAGCAAACCAGAACTGGGCAATGAGAAGAACCCACGTGATCTCCCGACGGAAAATATCTAATTGATAATTAATCAGGAGACCCCCTTTTGGACTAATTCATATTTTGCCTTACCAGTTCCTCTGGTGTCCGACTCTCTCCTTCTCTGCCGCAACATCGGCAACAAAAACCGTTTCCACAACACGCCATCTTCGCTGTTGTGTCACGCTGCGTTCAGGGCCTTTGGTAAAACCGCATAGCACTTAAAAATAAGTATCTAATTCGCAGGAAACACCTTACACATTTAGTGTGTATAACAAGACACAGCATATTTGACAGCATATACGAGTAGGAGCTATATTTTAACCTTACATGTTTGAATATATGTTGATAACGTTATCGCTCTTTGAAAAGTAATGTTTCCCATGACGTAAAACGCAGCATCAGTAGCTACCCCGTTATTCAAAATAATCAAAACTGCGTGTCATTTACGCATAAGTTTGAAATAATGTCATAACCGCATTTCAAACTCTCAAAATTAATGCATGATTCAAAGGTAATGCCGAATGGGAATGTTTAAGAAAAACAATTGATTTGTGAATGAGCTGATGTAATCATTATTCATGCTATATTGAGCGATACAGTCTTTGATATTGAGTAGTACTGATTCCCATAAACACAACTGTATTCACTGCTGCGTTAGGTTACGTTCTTGTTGTTATAACAAAATCAACAAGAAAGTATAAAAAACTATTGAAAGTGAAAAAACAACTATTTAGCATCTACTAATATAGGTTATTTTTTAGACATTTACACAATCAAATGTGTCAGGTCATAATTACAATTATTTGAGTCAGGGTCATTTTATAATTTGTTTACGTGTTTCTTTACGCTTTCACGAACTTGCAAATGAGAAGTTTCTCGCTGTTTTCACCAGTCTTGTACAAACGTTGACCCCAGACCCCGAGGAAGTGCACCGGCTGTTGAAGGCGATTTTGGATTGGCTTTAGCGGTCAAACGGTGGTACCGCTTCCCTGACGTCATTTTGAACCCAAAATACCTTTCCCCATTGACTTACATTGGGAAAGAGACGTGTGTAAATCAGTGTATACTGTTTTGACCCAAATAAACTACTCAGCACGAACAGTTCTATAGCCCTTATTTATAAAAGATAAAGATCATTAGGGTCTTAAAGTTGTAACATACGCTGAAAGATGAATCCACAGTTATTTTCTCTCTCCATTCATCTGACTGAGCCAAGAGTGGGAGATCGGAGGTGGGTCTTAAGGAAAACTGAAGTGCGCACGCTCTCTAGGCAAAAGACCCCGGACGATCCGGGTAATTTCTGAACTACATTTGCTCCGTTTCGCTTCATGCGCCACTGAGCAACTCTCATAGCAACTAACGATGCCCTGCCTACGACGCTGGATCAAGTTCTCTTTATACATACATGGTTGACCCCTGCCACATGGGCTCTCTATATTTTGGTCCCATGCTGCCACAGCTAGCGTTCCGCCCCTGATTGAAGACAGTACCACAACACAAAGACGACCGTCTTTGGGAGGTGGGAGAAGCACTGTTTTGTTTTTACCACCCGCGCAAATAGAGCATACTGGGTTAAGCTACATGCTTGGTGTGGTGTAGGCAGAATGTAGCCTGGGTCACCTCTATCTGTCTGTTTGAATACAATTACTAAACGGCTTGCATCGTGAAGCACGCAGCTAACATTAGCTGTTCACAGAGAGCTAGCAGTTTGCTACTACACTACTTTACCTCCACGCGCATGAGGGAGAGACCAGGGTATAAAGCGAGCGGCTCGTGCTACTCCGTGTTTGGGATAATCGTGAGTCTTCACTAAAATGTTTTACTTTTCTACAGTTAATTGGTAATGCCGAGTGAGAAAGGAACCATGGTATGTACTAGAAGCATGTTTTGGGGTTATTGTGGTAACTCAGGGTTAACGCTGGGTCTTCAGACCTACGACGCTGGTTCACTTACCCGGGCAGATCTCCATGGTAACTTATGCTGAACGCCCAGTGGTGGAATGTAACTAAATACATTTACTCACATACTGTACAACAATACAATTGTAAGGTTCTTGTACTTCACTTGAGTATTTTCGCGTTATATACTTTTACTTTTGTACATTTTGGAGACATTGTTTTACTTTTTACTCCCAAGTTTCCTCCTATTCTGTATTGATAATTGTATAACTTTGTATTATTGCTGTTAGTTATGAGGTTGTGGATACTAGTGTTAATTTGTTTCTGTACTGTTCAGCTAGGTATACCTTTCTTTTACTTTCTTTTTTTCTCAGAGTAAGTTACCATCATGGTAAACCAGGTTCAGGGAGGGGACGTCAGTTGGCAGTCATGCAAGAGTGACTCCAGTGCGAGCAACAGTGGGGGGGAGAGCTCCAAGGAGAGCTCCCGTAGTTCCACGCCGGTGCTGGATGCAGACCGCTCGGACAGGCTGCGGGACAAGATGCGCAAGAGGATGGAGTCTGGAGACTGCTGGTTCTCGCTGGAGTTCTTTCCTCCCCGCACAGCCAGCGGAGCTGTCAACCTTATCTCAAGGCATGTGAAAACTGAAATATTTTATTCAGGATTCATTATGTTCTTTAAAACATGTGCACACACGGGGTAAAACAAATTATTTTAGTGTTAAAAAGTTTAAATTTAAAAAAAAAATCTTTCTATTGATAGCATAGTTCAACAATCTTAGACCAGTAACTAAAGGGCTCTTTGTAAATCTGCAGCAACAATTTGGAGAGCTGAGTTTGCCTTTTTTCCTCAGATTTGACCGTATGGGCACCGGAGGGCCCCTGTTCATCGACATAACCTGGCACCCAGCAGGGGACCCAGGCTCCGACAAGGAAACCTCATCTATGATGATTGCTAGCACAGCAGTTAATTATTGTGGCCTGGAGAGCATCCTTCATCTGACCTGCTGCAACCAGACCAAAGAGAAGATTACTGGCTATCTCGCCAAGGCCAAGCACCTGGGCCTCAAAAACATCATGGCCCTAAGGGGAGGTAGGAGAGATCACATGCGTTGACATTTTTACATTACATGTCACTTGTTAGATGCTTTTATTCAAAGCGACTAACAAAAACTCAATACTGTGGACAAACACCACAGGAGCGATTTGGGTCAAAGTGTCTTGCCCAGGGTCACAACGACATGCAGTGGGACTCTGCTCTCCCCATTCCGCATTCTGGTCAATTTACACAGTAAGCAGCACACAGTTAAATATGAACAGCCTGATTTAAAACGTGTGTCTGTGTGTGTGTTTTGCCTCGGAAAGGTGTGTTACTGTTGTTCTGACGACACAGAGACTGAATCAGCAGAAACACTTCAGACTAAGTTTACAAGTTTTGAAACATTTCTCCCAGCAAAGTGTTCAGAAGTCGAAAATGTTGGTCAAGGAGCAAGTATTCCCACTGCCGCGGGCCCTGAATTTGTCGGGAATTTATATGTTTTATATATTAAACAGTATTGTACTTTAAACACATACATTCTGATGATTATTAGTAACATTTGATTTGAAATATGAAAAAAAAGATTTTTCTTTTATTATAAAAAATTATTAATATAAATAATACATTTCCACTGGTGAGGAAGGGAGGGCAGCGCTCTAACGCCCTCTATTGACCAGCCGCCACTGGTACAAATTATTGTACACATTTGTAAATAGTATTTTCCATTTTGAGTTTCAGTTCTGAATGAATGTACATTTAAAAAAAAAAAAAGATATAAATTCATTTGCGTTTCATTGTGGGAAATAAGTGTTTGATCCCCTTGCAACCAACAAGAGTTCTGGCTCCCACGAACCGTTTAAATAACTCCTCTGGTTTTAAGAAAGTGCTCCTAATATCAAGTCTTTACCTGGATATAAGACACCTGTCACATTATGCTTTGGGGGGTGTTTCTCTGCTAAGGGGACAAGGCGATTCAGCGCATCGAGGGGAGCTTGGAGGGGGCCATGTATTGTAAAATATTGGCTGATAACCTCCTTCCCTCAGCCAGGACACTGAAAATGGGACATCGATAAAACATACTGCCAAGGCAGCTAAGGAGTGGCTACAGAAGAAGCCCATTAAGGTGATGGAGGGGCATAGCCAGTCTCCAGACCTCCATCCCATAGAAAATATGTGGAGGGAGCTGAAGCTTCCAGTTGCCAAGGATCAGCCTCCAAACCTTAAGGATTTTGAGAGAATCTGCAGAGAGGGGAGGACCAAAATTCCTTTTGAGATGTGAGCAAACCTGGTGACCAACTATGAGAAACATCTGACCTCTGTGCTGTCCAACAAGGCTTTCTCCACCAAGAACTAAGGCATGTCAAAGGGATCAAATACTTGTTTTCCCACCATTAAACGCAAATCAATGTATATCTTTTTTTTAATGTGCATTTCTGGATTTTCTTTCTGATATGTCCCTCACTGTTAAAATAAACCTATCATTAAAAGTATATTCTTTGTAAGTGGGCAAACTAACAAAATCGGCAGGGGAGCAAATACTTATTTCCTTCACTGTATATATAACAATGTAATTTACCACAGCTGTAAGCTGCTTGAAAATGCACCTTGAAAATGCTTGAATTTGACTTTGGAAAAGGTGTAAGAACCCTGTTCCTAGTAAAGAGAAGCCTAAAAGCAGCTCTTCCTGGAGTGTGTGGATTACCTCCTGATGAAAGACAGGCTGCTTTTTCCCACAATTCACTCTTCATTAAATCACCGTCCTGCTGATTGTTTTGCCAATGTTATTTAAGATATTACGATGATCTGAGTTTAATATGAATCTCTAACCTTTGAGATCTTCATAACATACAGTATGGCTGCCAGCTAAACTGATAGCGATTCTCTGTAGACCCAGTGGGAGCCGACTGGGAGGAAGAGGAGGGAGGCTTTAACTACGCCATCGATCTGGTTCAACACATCCGATCAGAGTTTGAAGACTACTTTGACATCTGTGTTGCTGGTACGTTTTCAGCCCTCAGATCAGTAGTAGGCAGTTCAAGCCGAACTCCCTTTGATTTAATATGCATGTGTTGTCCAGGCTACCCCACAGGGCACCCAGAGGCAGAGAGCTATGAGGAAGATCTGAGACGCCTAAAGGAAAAGGTAGACGCTGGAGCAGACTTTGTCATCACCCAGCTGTTCTTTAGAGCAGACACATTCCTCAAGTTCCTGGATGACTGCAGGGCAATTGGTATCACATGTCCCATCCTACCAGGAATATTCCCCATCCAGGTAACTCTCGATATAAAGCCACACTTTCCGAGTCTGTGTGCATTTCACAATACATTGAATGTTTCCATAGTTCCATTCTTACAGTATGTTATAGCACCAAGCTCGGTTTAGAATAAAAGACATGAAAAATTGGGCCACGGGGCGCTGCGCCCTTTTACTTTTGCTGTGCGCCCTCATACCAAAATGCTGATTTTCCCCGTAAAATGTTAGTGATGCCAAAAAACAATATTTCTGTTCGTCAAAAACTGTGTAATTACTCCAAAAATATGAAAATGGTTTCAAATGGACGGCATAGACGGCTTTATTTTTACGGAGCTCCGATGTTGCGTTGTTGAAAACCTCCACGGCGCCATCTTGTATACAGGCGTCATTTTCTTGTGAGAACTGCTAATCTTACATACAACTCTGGAAAAAATGAAGAGACCACTCTAAATTGTTCTTAAATCTCAATCTCTACATGAATGGCAGCCATTCCAGTGTCTGTCCAGAGAAATGTTGTTTATACAATACAATAATAGATTTTTAATTAATTAAACTTAGACATACCTTTTTTTAAATATTAAAACCAGAGAAACTGATAATGCTGCAGTGGTTTCTTGATTTTTTTTTTCAGAGCTGTACAAGATCAGTGCCACAGTATTGCCCTAATGCTTTATTTTTCGAGAAAAAACCCTGGAAAATATCACTTTTTAAAAATGTGTAAACCTTTAACCTGTTCCTCCCAGGGCTACCAGTCTCTGCGTCAGCTTGTGAAGCTGTCAAAGCTTGAAGTGCCAGAGGAAATCACAGAAGTCATCGAGCCCATCAAAGACAACGATGCTGCGATTCGTAACTACGGAATCCATCAGGCGGTTGACATGTGTCGTGTGCTGCTAGACAGTGGAAAAGTACCGGGACTCCACTTTTACACACTGAACCGAGAGGTCGCCACCATGGAGGTGCTGCGTCAGCTGGGGCTGTGGATAGAGGACCCCAGGTCAGTCATCCCTTAGCCTGCTTTAAAAATCAACAGCTGTATTTCCTAAAGAGTCCCAGTGTTGACAGAAAGGTACCAGCAGCAAAAAGCAGCATGATGTCACTACTGTCCCAAAGTAAATAATGTTGTCCCATTCTGGTTCTAAAGAAGTGACCTTTACAACAGCTGAGTAGTTGAAACACATTTTCATTATTCCCCTCTGTACAAGAAGGGCAAATATTGTTCTTGTTATTTATTTTAAGAGAACAGCACAAATCATTAAAAATCTTTTGTCATTGCTACCATACAATATTGGTTATGATATGCATCAGTTTGTATTGGGGCTGGGCGATATGGCTAAAAACTGTATCACGATATAAATCTATCGGTTGATATCGATAATTATTGATCATTTTTATGACTTATTTAAATCCCGCGTGTGTATGAGGAGGAGTGCAGCCGAGGCAAGAGTTTGGACAGGTGTGAGCAGAGGGAGGAAAGTTTAGAGGAAAGTAGAGATAGAACAGCCAGTCAGCAGACTAATAGTGTAGTTACACAGTGTCTGTATCACCGTTACTGTACTGAACAGCAATACAACGGAGGTGTTCAAACGGATACCGAACGTCCTGTTCATCTTTTTCCCGGTAACCAGCTACCGGCAACGAATAACGAGCCTAGTCATAGTCACGGTGAGCATCCCAGCTACGGAGCCTAGATACCAGTGGCAAAGAAAGGTAACACTCTGGTTCAAAGCGGAGTAGACTCTTTGCTCTGGTTTTTTCCAACGAAGAAAAAAAAAATCGAACGTTCTATTGAACACATTTTCTATTGATATTGATGACGTGTCTATGGCGATACATATAGTTATCTTTTTATCGCCCAGCCCTAGTTTGTATTGCTGTGTACTTATGTTTTAGTTATGCCTTTAGTTGACATTAACTGCTGCAGTTAACTGGAATCATATCACTTCGAACCCGCTGCTCTGGATCCTGAACGTATTTGCCAATTTTACATGCACAAACTGGTAGTTAGAAGGGTAAGTTGTCCAGGATCACTGGTGGCAGGTTTGTGAAGCCAGGTATCTTGGAGAGGCCCTGCACTGTTTCCATTGCTACCATTCAAAATGGTCCGAATTTTCATTGATTGTTTTATTTGCCAGACGTCCTCTCCCCTGGGCAGTTAGTGCCCATCCCAAGCGAAAGGTGGAAGATGTTCGACCCATTTTCTGGGCATCCCGACCAAAGAGCTACATCTACAGAACCCAGGACTGGGACGAGTTCCCCAACGGCAGATGGTACCAGTTTATAAAACTTCAATGTAAACTCCTTATTAATGCATTTTGTTTGGTGAATAAATCTTGACTAAGAAGCATCCTGTTGATGTTTTCAGGGGCAATTCCTCTTCTCCAGCTTTTGGCGAGTTAAATGACTATTACCTGTTTTACCTGAAGAGCAAGTCCTCTAAAGATGCACTGCTGCAGATGTGGGGAGACGAGCTGAACAATGAGGAGAGTGTCTACGAGGTCTTCACCTGCTACATCACAGCCCAACAGAACCAAAGTGGACACCAGGTAGACAATTTGTTTCCATGATGTGTGTATATATATGGGTTGGGTTAGGGTTATATATATATATATATATATATATATATATATATACATATATATATATGCTTTTTTACTTTGTGATGAACTTTTCTTTGGCATTTTTGTGTTTGTCCGAGTCTATGTTTTGATGAGTATAAATAATAACACTCTATAAATTCTTTATTTATTTCCAAACTGGTTCAGCATTTTCACTTGAATTTGTTCGGATCTGGTGAATTGATGACATGATGATGCCCAGTGTAATTAGTAAGAAAGCAATTGTGAGTTATGCAAGAGGAGATAATCATCCCCTTATATACAGTAGCTCTGAAATAGAAGTGTTGGATGGGGATAGGACTGTATGCATGGTTTCACTAGGAGTGACGTACTCTTTGGGGTGTCGGTAAGAACACACCGTAGGCTTTTAATGAGGTTATTCTCCTTTACTTGTTTCAAACACAACAGCACAGAATGACAGCCTTGAAGCAGGTGTATAGTATGTATGGTCTATAACAGAAAGAAATAGAGTACAGGCCTGTTATAATCAAACCATTAAAAAATCTCCGAAATATAATGCATACAGACGTGGCAAAAAAATTGTTGGTACCCGTCCGTTAAAGAAAGAAAAACATGATTTAGCTATGCTTTTCTCTGTATGTTGGCAATCTTTAATGCTTACTATCCTCAAAGGAGCTACAGTGGGGCAAAAACGTATTTAGTCAGCCACCAATTGTGCAAGTTCTCCCATTTAAAAAAATGAGAGATGCCTGTAATTTTCATCATAGGTACACTTCAACTATGAGAGACAAAATGAGAAAAATCACATTGTAGGATTTTTAATGAATTAATTGGTAAATTCCTCGGTAAAATAAGTATTTGGTCACCTACAAACAAGCAAGATTTCTGGCTCTCACAGACCTGTAACTTCTTCTTTAAGAGGCTCCTCTGTCCTCCACTCGTTACCTGTATTAATGGCACCTTTTTGAACTCGTTATCAGTATAAAAGACACCTGTCCACAACCTCAAACAGTCATACTCCAAACTCCACTATGGCCAAGACCAAAGAGCTGTCAAAGGAGACCAGAGACAAAATTGTAGACCTGCACCAGGCTGGGAAAACTGAATCTGCAATAGGTAAGCAGCTTGGTGTGAAGAAATCAACTGTGGGAGCAATTATTAGAAAATGGAAGACATACAAGACCACTGCTAATCTCCCTCGATCTGGGGCTCCACGCAAGATCTCACCCCGTGGGGTCAAAATGATCACAAGAACGGTGAGCAAAAATCCCAGAACCACACGGGGGGACCTAGTGAATGACCTGCAGAGAGCTGGGACCAAAGTAACAGAGGCTACCATCAGTAACACACTACGCCGCCAGGGACTTAAATCCTGCAGTTCCAGACGTGTCCCCCTGCTTAAGCCAGTACATGTCCAGGCCCGTCTGAAGTTTGCTAGAGGGCATTTGGATGATCCAGAAGAGGATTGGGAGAATGTCATATGGTCAGATGAAACCAAAATAGAACTTTTTGGTAAAAACTCAACTCGTCGTGTTTGGAGGAGAAAGAATGCAGAGTTGCATCCAAAGAACACCATACCTACTGTGAAGCATGGGGGTGGAAACATCATGCTTTGGGGCTGTTTTTCTGCAAAGGGACCAGGACAACTGATCCGTGTAAAGGAAAGAATGAATGGGGCCATGTATCGTGAGATTTTGAGTGAAAACCTCCTTCCATCAGCAAGGGCACTGAAGATGAAGCGTGGCTGGGTCTTTCAGCATGACCATGATCCCAAACACACCGCCAGGGCAACGAAGGAGTGGCTTCGTAAGAAGCATTTCAAGGTCCTGGAGTGGCCTAGCCAGTCTCCAGATCTCAACCCCATAGAAAATCTTTGGAGGGAGTTGAAAGTCCGTGTTGCCCAGCGACAGCCCCAAAACATCACTGCTTTAGAGGAGATCTGCATGGAGGAATGGGCCAAAATACCAGCAACAGTGTGAAAACCTTGTGAAGACTTACAGAAAACGTTTGACCTCTGTCATTGCCAACAAAGGGTATATAACAAAGTATTGAGATGAACTTTTATTATTGACCAAATATTTATTTTCCACAATCATTTGAAAATAAATTCTTTAAAAATCAGACAATGTGATTTCCTGGATTTCTTTTCCTCATTTTGTCTCTCATAGTTGAGGTATACCTATGATAACAATTACAGGCCTCTCTCATCTTTTGAAATGGGAGAACTTGCACAATTGGTGGCTGACTAAATACTTTTTTGCCCCACTGTATATACAGACGTGGACAAAATTGTTGGTACCCTTCCGTTAAAGAAAGAAAAACCCACAATGGTCACTGAAATAACTTGAAACTGACAAAAGTAATAATAAATAAAAATGGATTGAAAAATAACAAATGAAAATCTGACATTGCTTTTGAATTGTGGTTCAACAGAATCATTTAAAAAAACAAAATAATGAAACTGGCCTGGACCAAAATGATGGTACCCTTAAATTAATATTTTGTTGCACAACATTGAATGAAGTGAATTACTGTGAAAAGACTTCTGCACCTGTCGACAGGTATTTTGACCCACTCCTCGTTAACAAACTGCTCCTGCTGTCTCAGGTTTCAAGGGTGCCTTCTCCAGACTAAATGTTTCAGCTCCTTCCACAGATGTTCAATAGTGTTTAGATCAGGGCTCATAGAAAGCCACTTCAGAATAGTCCAACGTTTTGTTCTGAGCCATTCTTGGGTGTTTTTAGCTGTGTGTTTTGGGTCATTATTCTGTTGGAGGACCCATGACCTGCGACTAAGACCAAGCTTTCTGACACTGGGCAGCACATTTCGCTCCAGAATGCCTTGATAGTCTTGAGATTTCATGATACCCTGCACAGATTCAACACACCCTGTGCCAGATGCAGCAAAGCAGCCCCAGAACATAACCGAGCCTCCTCCATGTTTCACAGTAGGTATAGTTTTCTTTTCTCTGTATGCTTGATTTTTGCGTCAGCAAACATAGAGCTAATGTGAATTGCCAAAAAGTTCCAGTTTTGTCTCATCTGCCCAAAGGACATTCTCCCAGAAGCTTTGTCAACATGCATTGTGGCAACTTCCAGTCACACCTTTTCGGTTGTCTTCCGTTAAGTCCACTTTGGCTCAAACAGTGGCGGATGGTGCGATATGACACTGACATCGACTCTAATCTCTTTGGAAGTTGTTTTGGGTTCTTTGGTTACCATTTGTATTATCCGTCTCTTCAATTGTTATCCATTTTCCTCTTGCGGCCACGTCCAGGGAGGTTGGCTACAGTCCCATGGACCTTAAACTTCTGAATAATATGTGCAACTGTAGTCACAGGAGCATCAAGCTGCTTGGAAATGGACTTATAGCCTTTATTTTTAACATGCTTGTCTATAATTGTCTTTCTAATATCCTGAGACAACTCTCTCCTTAGCTTTCTGTGCTCCATGTTCAGTGTGTTACACACCATGATACTAAACAGCACAGTGACTACTTTTCACCCTTTAAATAAGCAGACTGACTGATTACAAGGCTGAAGACACCTGTGATGCTAATTACAGGACACACCTTAGTTTAACATTACCCTGTGGTCAAATTATTTTCAGTCTTTTCTAGGGGTACCATCATTTTTGTCCAGGGCCAGTTTCAGAGAGTGGAGAGGAGAGGAGACCCCCACTCCAAATGACTTTAAAGTTACGGCAGACCCACAGTCACTGATCTAATCCTTCAAAATGATGCCCTGACTTCAGATTTGGTCCGTCAGATTTAAAAACAACAACGTGCTGCTCTCCCATGGTGTACATCTCTGCTGGAGGAGAGTCAGTTGATGACACTAAGCCTGCCCGCCCCGTGAAGTAGCTTGGCTTTGGCCTCCACCAACTCACTCCAAGTACAGAACGGTGTGACATCTGGGGTCGATTCACTTGAGTTGGAGATTGCCATATCACATATGGCAGACCGCTTTAATTCTGTAACCACCTGCAGTTCACCTGTGGTGTTTGATGACGGGTAGGAAGGCCACTCGTCTGGAGGCCGAAGTAGAAACTCTGACTTCACCTGTTTGGGTTTGCTAGCTCTGTTAGTGTCTTGCCTCTGGTAATGTCGTCAGCTGGATTACTGGCTGAGCCAATGTATCGCCAAGTGTTACTGTCTGTGAGGTCTTGGCTCTCCGAGATCCTGGTGCCGACGAACACTTTGAAGTGGCAGGATATGGACTGAAGCCAGTTGAGGACTGTAGTTGAATCAGGCCAAAGGGGTGACTTTCTCCACCTTGAGTGTCAATTCAGCCTGAAGTAGCCTCATCAGCTGGGCTCCAGTGAGGGCTGCGCACAGTTCTAGACGGGGAATAGAGAGCTGCTTTGTTGGTGCCACACGTGACCTGGCCATGATGAAAGATACGTGTACCTCCCCATGGGGATCCATTGATCGTAGGTAAGCCACGGAGCATCACGAGATGTGCAATTCTCTCGGCACCTCTTGTCTGTCCATGTTCTCTGGTGTATAGCCTCTGGGTAATGTTATCTCTGGCAGGCGCTCCAACTCCTTCTCCCATGTGTTCCACTGCAGCAGCAGATCTTCAGGTAACTGGTGATCATCCCAATCTCTGGGCTTGTCCCAGAGCCGCTGTACTATGACTTTGGCCCTGGTAGTGAAGGGAATTATGAAGCCGAGTGGGTCGTACTGACTTGCCACAGTTCGGTAGATGTTGCTCATAGTAGGTTGTCCATGATTAAGGACTCTGTTCTTAAAGCCGAGGGTGTCCGTGTCGCAGTGCCAGCTCAGTCAGAGCGTTGACTCCTGTGCACCAACCTTGTCATGTGAAAGCCAAAGCTCCAGCTTTTCCGAGCAAGCCTCTGGTGGGAGATGGCTGATGACCTCTGGCCTGTTGGAAGCCCATTGACGGAGGTCAAATCCTCCTGATGCAAGAAACTGACGTAGTTTGTCAACCAACTGCTGTGCCTCAACGGCTGATGGAACAATTTGCAGGCAGTTATCCACGTAAAAGCAACGTTCGATTGAAAATCTTACGTCTTCTCCAGGTTCACTCTTCAGGGTGACATGTTGGGTAAGGGCAAATAAAGCACAACATGGGCTACATGTGGTCCCAAAGAGAAGTACTTGCCACTTGTAGATGCTAGGGGGTTCTTCTCTCTTCATGTCCCGCCACAGGAACCTCAGGAGGGGTTTGACTTCAGGCAGTAGACACACCGGATGAAACATTCCCTTGATGTGTCCACTGATAGCGACGCTGTGTTTCCGAAAGCGCAACAGCACACCAACAATGGAGTTACTCAAGGCAGGACCAGGCAACAGAAACTCGTTGAGGTTAAGTCCCTGGTAGCAGAAGGAGCAGTTGAACACTATTTTGTTCTTCCCATTGTGATGGACCATGTGATGTGGTATGAACCAACTTTCCTTACTCTGAGAGACAGCGTTGTCTGGTAGTTTCATCACAACACCGGAGGTTTCCATTTTCTTGATTTCTGCGTTGTAAGCAGCTGCCTTATCTGGGTCTTTAGCCAGGCGTTTCTCTGTACTCCTAAGGCTTGGCATTACTGCTTCCTTAGATGCCTGGAGTAGTGGTGCATCCTTTCTCCTTAGCATAGGTGTGGCATACCTAAACTCTTCATTCACGTTCATTTGCTTTGTCTTAGCCTCCAGTAAGTTAAGGGCTTCCTGGTCTTTCTTAGACCTGGTCACTTCCTTCTCAGACTTGTAAGGCAGGATGTCAACCTGCCACAGCTTGTCCACGTTTCTCTGTAACTCAACTGCAAGGGGGCTGAGGGACGTAAAAAGGCATTGATGAGGCTGTAAATGGGACTGAAGAGTCTGTGCCGGCCCTTGAAGTGTCCACCCAAGCCGTGTAAGGATTGCTGCTGGACCTCCATTTGATCCGAAGCGTACAGGTTTCACTGGGCTTATGAGGCGAGGCTGGTCAGCTCCAATCAGCAGCAAGAGAGAGAGACTCGACTGATGCCGTGTAGAGGCAAGTCTTGGAGGTGCTTGTACCTTTTCTGAAGGGTAGCCACTGGATATGTATGTTCAGCTAGCCCAAGGCGCTGAGCTGTAAAGGCGTTGTCTATCTGGAAAGACTTCTTTGGTTGCTTTATTGGGGAGACTTGGAAAGAAACTGAGGCACCGTGCAGAGTCTGAATATCCTGACGGATGGTTCTGAGGGCAAGGTCTTCTGGAGTGCCTGTTAGTCCAAGTTGTTGAGCTGCTGCTGAGAACAGCATAGTGCGATCAGAGCCATCATGTAGGACCGCGTAGGTGTCCAACCTCTTGTCACCATATCGGAGTATAACTCTGACAACTTTCAGGAGAACTACAGTAGAGTCCGATGGTGTCTCCAGATAAAGGGTCTTGGTTGCTGAGCTAACCAGATAGGTTCCTTCCTTAATATTCCTGTTAGTGACCGCTTGCAGTATCTGAAGTTTTTCACCATGACATGCTGCAAGGTTTCTTCAGGGTGCATTGTGCCGCTTGATGTGATCCCCACATCGCCAATAACGTTTGTTGGTCTTAATCCAGTCTATGATTCAAGCTTTATCAAAGCACTTAAAGGTGGCACATTGGCTTAGGTAATGATCATCTGCTTCACAGTAAGGACAGTAGGCTTTAGGTGGGCCTGTCTTCTTGATCTGTAAAGGGACTTTACCGGTAGATGACTCCGTTGACTGTGGTGAAACATCCTGTGCCATGGAGTATGGTAGCTGCACGAGGGACAAACTTTGACTGTGGCCGTGGTCTTGCTTCTGGAGGGGTTTCTCTTTGTGGCCTTGGTTACCACTACAGCTGTCACTATCTTGGCAGGTTTCCAGCTGCAGCCAGCTAGAGAACTCTATTAGGTTGTAAACCGTACCTGGGTGGCGACACGTATATCTCCGAAACTCAGACCTCATCTCAGCAGGTAACTTACTGAGGAGACTTGACACATGAGAACCACATCGCAGCACCACTTCTCCATCCTGGCCGAGGGTCTTCAGCATACCGGCTAGAGCACAAATCTGCAATGCAAATCTCTCAAAGGCCTCTGTCTCCACGTTTGATGTCAGGTGCATCCATGACACCAGCGATCTTCTTGATTGCTAACTGATGGGGCTGACCGAATTTCTCTGACAGGGCTGCCATTGTGTCAGAGTAGGGGGTAGGAGAATTAAGATATGCATCAGCTATGAGGCGGGTCAAAATCTCCGTGTGATTGGCATTCCAGAAGGAATTGAGGGGGATGATGCGCGTCTCTTCATGACTACACTGTTCAACGAGGTGGTCGGAGACCCTCAGCTGGATACCTTGGAGCTAGACCGTGCGCATCGCAGTCTGGCTCCGAAACCACCGCAAGGATCCCGGACCTTCATTGTCCGCTTCCATAATTATGTCCAGAAGGAACGTGTGCTGCTGTGTGCTAGAAAATCCCGGGATGTTTCAGCGCCACACTCGCCAAGAAGTCATACTAAGGTATGTGACAGATGTGATTCATGAGCGACTGGTTGCTGTGGTGGATTGTGAGAAGTCCACAGGTCAGCATTTCACTGACCTGTTGAAACAGACTTTGGATGATCTCAGCATTGATATTGGCACATGTGTGGGCAACTCCACTGATGGTGCTGCCAATATGCAGGGCCAATATCAGGGGTTCTCAGCATTGCTCTCTGAACTGGCTCCTACACAGATTCACATGTGGTGTTATGCCCATGTGTTAAATCTTGTTCTGACAGACACAACAGGCAGTGTGGTTGAAAGCACATCACTTTTTTCCATTCTGAATGATGTGGCAGTGTTTCTGAAGGAGTCGTGGAAACGCATGCAAAAGTGGGAGGAGATGAGTGAGGACAGACGTCACCGGAAATTGGCTCCAATAGGAGCTACAAGGTGGTGGGCTAAGGATCAGGCCCTTACAAAGGTGTTTGGGAGCTTTGGCGATCCAAGGGATGCTCTCTATGTTGACCTCTTGTTGACCCTGGTGGCAATTGAAGCGGATGACACTATGAAGTCAGTGGTCAGGGCCAAAGCAAAGGGGCATGTGGAAACCCTTTTGAGATATGAGGTTATACTCACAGCCCAGATTTTCCTCCGCATCTTCAGGCACACCTCCCCTCTATCCAAGTATTTACAGACACATGGGATGAATATTTTGTCAGCTCAGCGTTTGGTTGAGGGGACAGAGGAAAGCCTCAAAACATTTGCCAGGGACTTTGAGGGAGTTAAAGGAGCAGCTGATGTGTTTGTGAGTTGGGCCAACAAGAAACTGGAAGAGGCAGACAGTGAACTTGTTGTGGAGAGTTCTCTCCCAGAAAAACGACTCAGAAAAAAGAAAAGAATGCCAGGAGAGCTCCAGGAAGATGACCCACCAGTCTCACCTTATACTGCATTTGAGGTCAAGGTCCATAATGTTATTCTGGACACAGTTGCTGGCAGTATCAACAGGAGGTTTGCAGCCAATGCAACACTTGCCTCAGATTTTGCTTGCCTTGACCCAAACAACTTTGCTGAGTTGAGGGAAAACGGAATCCCCAGTACAGCACTGCAAGAGTTAAGCAAGTGTGTATTGAGGTTTGATGACAGAGCGACTGTCAGCAGGTTGCATGACGAGCTGTATAGCCTGGCATCCCAGTGGGAGAGACTGAAAAAGTCTCCTCTGGAGGATTATGTGGTCAGGACAGGAAGAGAGGTCACACAGACTGATGAGGAGGGTAGTGGAACTTCATACATGGAGCCAGAATTTGAGCTGGAGAGCAGGACATGCTCTTCTTGCAAAAACTGTGCTATCTGCGTTTACTTGATCCTCACACAATATAACCTCCTCACAGATGCTTACCATGTAATCGGGTTGGCTTATAAGTTTCTCTTGACTCTTTCAACCACCCAGGTTGCATGCGAGCGGAGCTTCTCTGCCTTAAAATGTGTGAAAACCAGGCTACGAAGCTCAATGTCGCAGGAACTCCTTGATGCATTTATGCTCATGTGTGTTGAAAAGGACATTTTGATGTCCATTGACAATGACACTGTCATTAACGAATTCACTTTGCTGAGGAAACTTTTGCTGTTTTAATCTTAAATACAGTATGTGCAGTTTGATTTTTGAAATAACTTTGATTTGTGAAATAACTTTTCTTCTTTATCATTATCTTTATTTTATTTGAATTTGAATTATATATTGTTAAAGTGGCGCAAAGTATTATATACCTTTGTTTAAAACAAATAAAAAGCATTGAGAGAGAATTGTTTTTTGTTTGTTTTATCTTTTCATGGACTCAAATTCCTCCTCCATATCCCACCCCGGCCCTGCACACAACTGACCCAACATGCTGCAACAACCTCGTCCAGGCTAAGCTCCGTTTTCTGCCGTGCCTCTTTTCTCTTCCGTCTGGCTGCGCAGCTTTATTTACTTAATTATTGTCATTACGTTGGCCGCCAACAGAGGATGCTGTACTAGCAGTCAACAGCCTTTCCAACAAGAAGGGTTAAAAGTCTTCATCCTAAACTGGGTTTATCATGTCCTGACTCCTCCTCTGTACTTAATGCACTGACATGGGGCTGATATCTGTCTGTTTCACAGATATCAGCCCCTGAAAATAATATAATCCTAATCTGTTGAACTGTCCCAACAGTTATCCCAAAGCTTTGTAGCTTTAACTGTCACTAAATACCAGAGTTGTGGACTCGAGTCACATGACTTGGACTCGAGTCATGAATTTGATGACTTTAGACTTGACTTGACAAAATCTAAAAAGACTTGCACTTTGACTTGGACTTTAACATCAGTGACTCGCATTTGGACTTGGACTTGCCCCTTTTGACTCGAAAAGACTTGCTACTTTCCCCAAACCCAAAGATTAAAAATTATGTTGACATGTACAACGCAGTCTGTAAAATATGCGGGACGAAGATAACAGACGGAGACGCGACAACTTCTAACTTCGTTGGACATTTGAAGTTGCACAAAGAACGGTAAGTTTTGAATGAAAGCCAACACTAGCTTATTGGCTAATTGCTAGCTAGCTACATATCAATGAGACTGTAAACGTCACCTTGGCTTACGAACACGCTAAACGGCATCTCAATCCGTGTATCATTCGTTCATTTGTTTTTCCGATTTAGTTGAGGATTGAAAAAATGAAAATAGCATTTGATTTCTCGTTTTTCCCATTTCAAAACCAAAACCAGAAATCGGATTACGGTTCGTTTTCTCGTTTTTTCGATTATGCACCCCCAAACGGAAAATGGAAAATGAAACAATCGGATAACAAATCCTGGCCGCTTGCGCAGGGCTGGCAGGGCTCGTTTGGTTGTCAGGGAAACCAAACAATCGCGAGCCACAGGGTAAAAGATCATCGGTGCCTACTGTATGAAGCAGCTTGTAACATGGGGGTTTTGAGCATTTGATCTAAATAAATACGTCATATGTTTAATCCTTACCTTAGCAATCTCCATCGTAGCCTATTCGCGTAGGTCTGTCATTGTTATGTGCATTGTTGTTGTTGGCTGATATCAGGCTAGCTTACTATGAAAAACCCATGAAAGTCCATAGGCATACAAGAGTAGACCCTTAATTCCCATACTCTTCAATGTCTCAGACATTTCGGCGTGAGTTTTCCCCGACAGAAAGAGTTGATTTATCATCTCGTAGTGAGACTCCAAATAAGCCTTGTTTCCTTACAGATCAGTTGTGGCATGAGTCAGTTGTTGGCTCGCGATCGGTTTCCCTGACAACTAACACTCCCAGGATTTGTTATCCGAATGTTTCATTTTCCATTTTCCGTTTGGGGGTGCATAATCGAAAAAACGAGAAAACGAACCGTAATCCGATTTCTGGTTTTGGTTTTGAAATGGGAAAAACGAGAAATCAAATGCTATTTTCATTTTTTCAATCCTCAACTAAATCGGAAAAACAAATGAACGAATGATACACGGATTCATCTCCTGTGGGTTCATTAATGGATAAGTTCACTATGTTGCACTTTGAGCCCCCTTTCTGGGTCGTCTTGGATGAAATAGAAATGTTGACGATTGGTCCAGTCTCCAGCTTTTGGCTAATTTGGAATCACCCCCTGCTTCAGAATGGTTGGCTACAGGCATTCATAACATTGTCCTTAAAACAACCCTAAACATTTGTTTTCAAGGATGAGCAACTCACCGAGTGGTAAGTGGTGTTCGTAGTTGTTTTTAAATAATATTTGGCGAAATATTTGGTTTCCATCCGTGTTATTTGCTATTGTGGAACTAGCTATGTTTTCAGATACCTCATTGAGTAGGCTATTAACTTCCGCTTGATGTTTGGAATACAAAATGGCAAATTAAACACGACAGAACCTGTATTTCGCTAAGACACTCGTTTTGGAGCATCACTAACCAGTGACCACTCGGTGAGTTGCACATCTTTGAAAATGAACATTTAAGGTTGATTTAAGGACCGCTTTATGAATGCCCGTACATGAAGCATGGGGGACCAATCGTTAAAATGTCGGTGTCAAACACACTATTTCATCCTAGACAAACCAGAAATAGGGCTCAAAGTGCAAAATAGTGAACTTATCCATACTCGTATTGTAAAAGGATAGTTTAGGATGTTTTGAAGCGAGATTGTATGTACTTAGCAGCTAGTCAGTGGATCATACACAGTAGACTGCTGCCAGCAGCAAAACTAAAGGAGCCTAATCAAATCAAGATCAGTTTAATGTACTTTATATTATTAATATGTGTACCATTTGAGCTTGCTGCCAGACGATTTTTTCCGATAGGAAAACTAAGTATCTCACTCTCTCCAGCAAACCAGATTCCATTGACAAAAATAGCTATTTTGCTTTGCAGCACAAAGGAGTTGCTAGTCTACTGCTGCCTCATTGAGGTCGTTTATGTAATTTAGGTAAATCACAACAAAGCTGAACTATCAAAGAAGACATAGAATAGCACAATTAAACTTATTAATTGAGCCAGCAGTAGACCAGCAATTTCTGTGTGATGCAGGTAAAACTGCTGTTTTTGCCAATGGAATCAGGTGTGCTGGAGAGAGTGAATTAACAAGCATACTTCAGTTTCCTGTCGGAAAGGGCTGCTTGATGGCAAGGTAAAGCAGGAAAAATATAACTTAATATAGTAAGTGTACACTGAAAATGGAAATGTATTTTATCAATGTTAAGACAAACACAATCTTACAGTATACTATACAATTCATAATAATACAAAAATAAAATTAACACAATGTTAGCATTGATATATGAGGAGATGGTTTCAAATGCAATTCATGTGTGGCTATAAGGGACTTTCTGACATCTGTTTTATATGCTTACCTGTTACAGATTTGAAGAATACCAGATGAGTAGAAGCATCATAGATGAACCACAACAGCCTTCAATCTCACAATTCTTGGACAGTAGTGAAGCGCATTACAGCATGAGTCATCCACAGCAGAAGGCTATCAGTAACGCAATACTGTCCGACTTGATTATTGATTGCAACCTTCCCCTGTCTATTGTGGAACACGAGAGTTTTCGGCACTTTCTGAAAGGAATTGACAGTAAGTACAGCCCAGTGTGTCACAGAACGTTGACATCAAAAACAGAGAGCCTCAATGGGGAGAGACGTTCAAGATTAAAAACTCAATTGAGCAACACCGAGCAAGTTTCAGTCACTGGACATTTGGTCTGACCGAAAGATGAGGGGATTCCTTGGTGTTATTGTCCACTGGATATAGAAAGAGACAGCTAAAGAGAGGATACAGCTAAATACAAATCTCTTGGCCTGCAATCGCTTCAAAGGCTCACACACAGCTGAACAAATCTGTGACCAATTTGAGTCAATATGCGATAAATACAACATCAAAGATAAATTGGACTACATTATTAGTGACAATGCTGCTAACATGTGAAAGGCATTCACTGTGTGTCACAGTGAACAAGAGGATGATGACCCTGATCTCTGGTGTGACTTAACCCTGGAAGAATCTAAAGCTCTGTGCCATTCTAGAAAAGGCTGGGCATAAGGAGTTGTCCTTCACACCACGAGAGTGGAATCTGTTGAAGGAGTTGGTGGACATCTTGAAGCCGTTTGGAGAAGCAACTGATTTGACACAGGGAGAGAAGGTCGTCACAATTAGTGCAGTTGTTCCATCCGTCTTGTCCCTCAATGAGAAGCTGAAGCCTCAAGTTCGTTTCCTGAGCAGCCTGGTCGGAAGTCTCCAGGCATCCCTGAACAAAAGATTCCTTGGGATCTTCATTAACGTGAAAATGGCCGGGACTCAAGATGGGATCACTGCCTCCTTTTCAGACCCAGTCTACCTCAAAGCAGCCGCCTTGGATCCAGCCTTTTCTCTGCTGTGGGTGGAGCACCATGTACTGGTCAATCGTGACATCAAGGCAGAGGTGGCACAACAAGTTAAAGGTAAATATTCTTTACTTCAATGCAACTTTTTTTTTCTCGTCGTCTGATCTTATTGACAGCAATAATTGCATTGTTCAGTCTAACACTGTATCACCAACACCAATGGTAATAAGGGCTCTTTTGTTTCTGCTGTTGTTAAATGTTTTTCCAGAATTGATCCTGCAAGATGCTGCAGAGACTGAGCAACCTTTGCCTCTGGTTGATGAAGAAGAGCAAGCAGACCTTGGACAAGGAGAAGGGCTGTTTGCTGCATACCATAAGAGGCAGAAGAAGAATGTTGGGACCACTCCAGCACACAGACACACACACACACACACACACACACACACACACACACACACACACACACACACACACACACACACACACACACACACACACACACACACACAAACTTTTTTGTGTTACCACTTTATAAAGTGGTAATACATTTGGAAAAGTTACATTCAACTGTTTCTGTGATCCTCCAAATACCTGTTTGAGGGTGAAGACATGTTTTTTAGTTCAAGGCTAGATTTAAGTTTTAAGGTGAAGAGTGTTTTGCAAAAATGAGGATCTTTTGAGACAGTTATAGTGCAATAAGCAATGGAAATACAATGTCAGCACTTTCTGTGGAAATTACATTTGCCTTTGTTTATTCCAAATGTGTTTGAACAATGTTCTTGGTTTGATAAATATCAGATCTTAAAAGCAAACATGATTTGTGTAAATATTATTTCTACGTTGTTAAAAGGACTCGAAAGGACTTGAAACTCAAATGGTAGGACTTGGGACTTGACTTGAGACTTGTCGGTCTTGACTTGGGACTTGACTCGGGACTTGCTTGTCTTGACTCGGGACTTGAAAGCAAAGACTTGAGACTAACTTGTGACTTGCAAAACAACGACTTGGTCCTACCTCTGCTAAATACACCATGCTTGTGTCCTCTTATGCTAGGTGAAGTGTTTGCCCTGGAATGATGAGCCTCTGGCCCCAGAGACTAACCTGCTAAAGGATGAGCTGGAGAAAGTGAACAGACGAGGAGTCCTCACCATCAACTCCCAGCCCAACATAAACGGCAAACCCTCCACAGACCCTGTAGCAGGCTGGGGACCTGCAGGAGGCTACGTCTTTCAGAAGGTAGGACCTTTTCTTTCTTCGTGATTGTGCCTTCTGAATGGAGAGGTTGGTGAATGGGCTGTTTTGGTCCGACAAGTTGATATGCTGCCTTTAGTCCTTTTGTTTTACTTCCAACAGGCCTATCTGGAATTTTTCACTTCTAGTGAAAATGTGACCGCTCTACTCAAAGTACTGAAGAAGTACGAGCCCCGTGTCAACTACCACATTGTTAATGTGAACGTACGTTTCTACAGAGCACCTTTTAATTCCATGTGTTGTCTGAATATGCATTATTAATATTTCCCAATGAATATGTTGTGTGAAGGGCCGGAACCTGACCAACGCCCCGGACATGCAGCCTAACGCCGTGACATGGGGCATTTTTCCTGGAAGGGAGATTGTCCAGCCCACTGTAGTGGACCCAGTCAGCTTTATGTTTTGGAAGGTAAGAGAGGGATTGTTCCTGTATTGTGCAGGGACTCAGGAATGATTAGCGTTCTGATAGTTGCTTTTTTTTTTTCAATGAAAAATAGTAGCACCAACAACCCAATGGTGCAATACTCGTTATATAACATTAACCATGTATACTTGTGACTTTGTAATACCAGCTACCAGGTGTAATCAATATCACAAGTTTAATCATAGATGGATCGTAGTACGCTGCTTAAATTTGCCAATAAAAATCAAGTGCCTACTCCTTCAAATTCAAATTCATTGGCACTATGATGCCAAACAATATCTGTAAACACTGGAAAAATTTGCATTAGGGAGTATTACTATTGTTACAGTCAGAAGGTGGATTACTACTGTCCAGCGGCCACTGACGGAAGGAGACGGTAGGATAAAGGCCAGTAGAGCACCATCATCGACGTACCTCTCCAGCAGTCGGCTACTGCCGCTGAATTATAGTGGCAAAGAATTAACCAGCTCACTATGGAGAAGAAGTTGTTATACAATTCAATCTTGCTTCGTAAAAATAAAAGCAACATGAGCCTAGCTCTGACGCTGGTTGTTGTTGTGAGGGATATACATGTTCAGGACACTCAACGACAAACATGTCCCTGTGTTTCCATAGGACGAGGCCTTTGCTTTGTGGATCGAGCAGTGGGCCAACCTCTACGAGGAAGAGTCTCCCTCACGAATGATCATCAAGTATATCCACGACAACTACTTCCTGGTAAATCTGGTGGACAATGACTTTCCTCTGGAGAGTTGCCTGTGGCAGGTCATTGATGACATGTTTGAGCTGCTCGATGCTCCTCCAGAAACGCACCACGATGGAGAAGTCTCTGAATGAAGCTGCTTCTTTAGGGACAGAAAACACGCTGATCCTTGCAATAAAAAGCATAGCATCCAGTACGATTTGCACTTGACAGTGTTTAAAGAGTTTTAAAAAATGTGTTGGGGAAAATTGAAGCTAAAGGTCTCGCCTGAACAGAATAGTATTTTTTTAGCTCCATGATGAGAAGTTTTGTAGCACTCCCTGCTCATAAACTGCAGTCATGTTTTACAAAGTGTCATTTTTAGACAACAAAGAGGAAAGAAACTCATGCATTATTTGAACATGCAATATTTTTTAAAGTTGATAAATTATCATGGAAGACTGTAATTCAAATGATTATGCACACTGTTACAGTTGAAAGCTAGTGTAGAGATGCTAGGTGTGTGAGTGGATCTTATGTGATGCTATGCCGGTAAGCACGAATTACTATCGTACCACAGACAACAGGACTTTAACCTGGTGCCTTAACATGTTTTAAATGTGTTTCATATGTATCTGTTGTGCCTGCTTTCTGAAGTATTAAAGAGCTCCAATATTGCACAGACTCTGTACTATGCTGTCCTCAAACACTTACCACTATGTTAAGTCCCCTTATCAGGGAGTGGATGCAAGAACCTCACCAGCCACCCCTTTGGCAAGTCAGTCCACATCTCACCCACAGGCAGAAATTGAAACAGACAGGCTGGAGATGAGGACTCTACAGCGCTGGAGTAGTCTCTGCCCTCTTGTTTTAAAAAGGGCAGATGTGTGCAGATCCTCAGGGTTCCTCTCCACAGCTCCAACACCATCATCAAGTCTGCTGACCACACCACTGTCATTGCCCTGATCACCGGTCCAATCCCGCCCTGACCGCCACTGCAGTCAGCATGCTGCTGTGTCCTTGGGCAGGACAATTCACCCTAAATGGCTCCTTTTGGTATTGTCCGCAGTATTGATGTATTAAATGTCTCTTGCTTCCGGCGCCGCACGGAGTGGCAGCCTGTTTCAGCAGCTCCTACTCATCACAAAGTAGTTTCCTTATATTTAATTTATTTATGTAGTTTTGCAATTCTTTTTTTAAATTTATTGTATATAGTGCTTTCTTTTTAACATTATGTATCTGAAGCACATCATTTTTGTACTCACTACGGTGTCCGGGGTTTCCTCGTTCAGTGAATTTCATTGTTTACACTCGTGATCAGCTGTTAGCATGGCGATGCTAACCGGTGATAGACCCGTTGTTCCCCGCGAGCTGAGGAGAAAGAGACGGGGACGCCGTGCAGGGGCAAGGCTGCAAACAAGGAGACACTACACACCTGTCCTTCCTTCCGTCATCATGGGAAACGAGCTAGCGGTGTTGACCCGGCATCAGAGAGAGTATCGGGAGAGCAGCATCATGTTTACAGAGACGTGGCTAACGTTCAAACAATGTCACCTGCAGCACCAAAGACAATAAAACACTGGACTTACTGTATGCCAACACCAAAGAGGCCTACAGCTCATCCCCCCTTTCTCCCCTGGGCAGATCTGACCAAAACCTGGTCCACCGTTGACGGCACCTTGTTCCTCACAACCAACCAGGTGAGGAGGGACCTGCAGAGGTGTAAGGCTCCGAACGCAGCGGGTCCAGATGGCATCAGCTCGAGGCTCCTGAAATCCAGCGCAGACCAGCTGTGTGGGATTGTGGAGTTTCTGTTCAACCTGAGCCTGAAGCAAGGGAGGGTACCGCTACTGTGGCAGACGTCCTGTGTGGTACCCGTGCCAAAGACCCCTCACCCCAAGGCAATGCCGGGGTGGCAATGGTATTATCCGGGACCTTTCCCGGCCCAAACCATCGACCTGGCCTGATTGGCCCATGGGGAAAATAGTTGTAACTAATTTTTGTCACTTATCTTATTCTTGCATTAATATCAATTCAACTGTAGTCTGCATAAATTCACCATTGCAGCGCAGCCGCCTGCTGCATCACAGCAGATTAAATAGGTTCTACCATGTAAGGGAATTCTCTCCTCCCAAATGTTTCAGATGGTTTGGCCCACGGCTCGTCTTTTAAATAACAACGGCGCGAAACAGAGCGCGTCAGTGATGGAGGGTAGAAAGAGGCCAGGTGCAACGGAGAGGGCTAAGCTTAAAAAAAGACAGGAGGTGGCAGCCAAATGTGCCAAATTGACAGATATGTTCTCAAGACAAGCTGGTAGGTTACTGAGAGATATGGATAATAGGCCTGGTTGTGAATTTGATCAAATAGGCTATAACGTGGCGAACGTTTGCAATGTCAACTCAACTGTCATCTGACTGCTTTTGTTGTTAAATATGTAAAATCTCACAATTTATATGATTTAGAAGTGTATTCCTATATTCAAAGAAGAACCGAACACTTTCTTTACATTCCAGTTCTGATGAACAATTGCTTAACGCTTTATCACACTGTATCTCCTCAACCATCAACTGTAGCCTGCATTCCCACAGGCGCGCACATGTGGTTACTAACGCAATATTAAATAGGGACGATCACATTTGTTGTTTGATATTTGTTATTAAATGCATCTCAAACATGCAATTAAAATAAATATAATTATTTAGAAGTGCTGTATGCAAATATTGTACATGGTTCGCGTGTGCAGGAACAGGGGCAGCGCGAGCACGTTGGGGTGTTTAGTTGCCTTTTTTAATTACTGGAGAGTCTGCACGCGCGTTCTATCCGCGGGAATCAGCATCATGTTTCATGTTCAAGCCTTCCCCTCCCATTTATTATAATGTGAGCTGAGCCCGCTCAGACCCGTGCAGGGAATAGACTGTTCTATTTTCAAGTTGCACAAAAAACATTTGCCAGGGACTTTGAGGGAGTTAAAGGAGCAGCTGATGTGTTTGTGAGTTGGGCCAACAAGAAACTGGAAGAGGCAGACAGTGAACTTGTTGTGGAGAGTTCTCTCCCAGAAAAACGACTCAGAAAAAAGAAAAGAATGCCAGGAGAGCTCCAGGAAGATGACCCACCAGTCTCACCTTATGCTGCATTTGAGGTCAAGGTCCATAATGTTATTCTGGACACAGTTGCTGGCAGTATCAACAGGAGGTTTGCAGCCAATGCAACACTTGCCTCAGATTTTGCTTGCCTTGACCCAAACAACTTTGCTGAGTTGAGGGAAAACGGAATCCCCAGTACAGCACTGCAAGAGTTAAGCAAGTGTGTATTGAGGTTTGATGACAGAGCGACTGTCAGCAGGTTGCATGACGAGCTGTATAGCCTGGCATCCCAGTGGGAGAGACTGAAAAAGTCTCCTCTGGAGGATTATGTGGTCAGGACAGGAAGAGAGGTCACACAGACTGATGAGGAGGGTAGTGGAATTTCATACATGGAGCCAGAATTTGAGCTGGAGAGCAGGACATGCTCTTCTTGCAAAAACTGTGCTATCTGCGTTTACTTGATCCTCACACAATATAACCTCCTCACAGATGCTTACCATGTAATCGGGTTGGCTTATAAGTTTCTCTTGACTCTTTCAACCACCCAGGTTGCATGCGAGCGGAGCTTCTCTGCCTTAAAATGTGTGAAAACCAGGCTACGAAGCTCAATGTCGCAGGAACTCCTTGATGCATTTATGCTCATGTGTGTTGAAAAGGACATTTTGATGTCCATTGACAATGACACTGTCATTAACGAATTCGCAAAGACAAGCACTTTGCTGAGGAAACTTTTGCTGTTTTAATCTTAAATACAGTATGTGCAGTTTGATTTTTGAAATAACTTTGATTTGTGAAATAACTTTTCTTCTTTATCATTATCTTTATTTTATTTGAATTTGAATTATATATTGTTAAAGTGACGCAAAGTATTATATACCTTTGTTTAAAACAAATAAAAAGCATTGAGAGAGAATTGTTTTTTGTTTGTTTTATCTTTTCATGGACTCAAATTCCTCCTCCATATCAGAGTGGCCTGAATTTGAATTAAATTCCCGGACTGAAAAAATGGCCCACCCCGGCCCTGGCTTCTCCTGATATGTTCTCCTCTCAAAAGGTGTTCTCTGAAGTGACTTCACTGAATTATTTAATATATCTTTCTCCATTTTGCATCTCTGTCCGATCGTCTCCAACGTCGCGGGAGTTGGAGACGATCGGCTGTGACGTCAGCCCCGCCGCCGTCCCAATGGCGGGACGGTGGTATGTAAATCCAGCTCGGGGCGCAGGAGAGGTGCGCCCCAACATCGTCCTATCTCTTGTATTGAAGAGGAGCTACTGCGCATGTACAACTTTTAACGACAACTTTACTCATCATTAACTATGAAATATTTATCTTGCACATCTAAAAAAATATAAACATATATTTCGAAATATTTTTATTTTATTATTTTATTTTTTTTTTAAAAATTTTTACGTCTTATTCAAGGAAATGTGGTGAGAGGTGAGTGGTGGGGCGGCGCCCTAGCGCCCTCTATTGGCCAGCCGCCACTACTTTCATTAAATACTCCTTTTAAAACTTATAAGAGGAGCTTCACTTCGTTTTCTTTTAAATCGACTCCTGGGCTTCGAATAAAAGAACATTTCTTACAAAAGTAAAAACAATAATTGTGGCTTAATATTTAATAGGAAAAAGTTGATAAACGCTGTGCGACCAACGTCACATTCTCACGTCTTTCCGTGATACTGGGTTGAACTGAATACACTTCGCTGCGTTTGTGAATGCCATGCTAAAGTCAGTAAAGTAGAGGGTGGTGCAGACTTTGAGTTGCCAGACAGGCTTTGTTAGTCCGTCGGTTTGTATCTACACATATTGCATATTATGTTTGCGTGTGCGTTGCTCAGTATATCCAAATGAAATGCAAGATCCGCTCTCTCTCACTACTAAGTTATACATAGAGGCGATTTTGCCAAAAGAGTCTATCCCTACAAGAACCACATCTAAAAATGAGGAGTAATACTTTCTCTTGACAGATTATTTGACTGATAATGTTGCATCCACTAATGGTATTGCTTAGGTTAAAGTAAGGACTTTAAGGACAACATATGATGAAACGATGCATCATTTCAATTACCTTGTGAGGTTTAACAAGATTTAATTATTATTGTTGCATTCAACAGTTTTTACAAATAAGTAAATCTACTGTAAGTGTCTAAGTAGTTTTAACTTGTGTTTATGAGGCTACTTAGTAATTAAAATGCAGATATGTACTTGTAGCAAGATCATCACCTCTTCTGCCCCCATACCTCTGTACCTATAAATGGATGTTCTCTGATTGTTCTCTTGTGGTTAAACACCAAGAGATATGTGTGGCCTTACATATGCTACATGGATGTCTCCATGTAGTTGTACTGCAGTTAGCTGTGTTTAGTGTCCCTTACACATAAATTCATAATGTATAATGTTTGATTAAGTGTTATAAACAGTTTTTAAAATTTGAGCTTAAGAAGACTCTAAGCAATTAATGTTGAATTTTGCAAACATTTTTGGGTAATTTTTGAAGTATGGAAATGTATTGGTATTAAAAAGATAATTTTTATATTAAGAGAGAAAAAGATATAGCAATTATCCTTAAACAACTTATTTATTATATCACTAGTAATTACTTGCTACGGAAACCTCATGTTCACTTGTTTAACTTTTAAATGAGAAAGATCACTTGTTTGAAACACGTGATGTAACAAATATGCATGATTAATAAATATAAAAAAACGTATATATAATACATTTGGCTTTCTGAGTGACAATGTTTGTTAATCATATACCCTTTGATATGTATTGTATGTGGAAAAGCAAGCGTTTACTTTAAGTGTTTGTTTGAATTGATCCAGTTGCTGTGATTGACTTCAATCTTCAGAAATGGCTTACAGTGAGTTATCATGATTGGTTGACCGGTGACAAGCTTGCACTAGTAAATGTAAAATAAGATATTCATCAATACACAAGTGTTATTTACATTAAAATACTGATAAATTGATACGTATATCAATTGTTATCACCTTCTCCTGTGACGGAAATCTCTGACATATACAATGTTTTTGCTATTTCAGGATGCAGATGAAGACAGCGCATTAGAGTGCTGACTTCTCAGGGGACCTGAGGACTTCAGAAAAATGGTCAAGTCTCCGTCAAAAATGTTACATGGTTACCTTTGGTGTTTGTTAAATGTTTCAGTTGTTTGTTCCTGTTTATTTAAGGACACCCTTTTGAAGGATACTCCATGGGTTTGTCTATGGCCTTGCTGGGCTACTAGTGTGCTTAACAGTTTAATTAATAATGCAAACCATATATCAATGCAACATATAAAGTATTTCTGTCTTTAATCTAAACAGAATGCACACATGTTAACATTCATCACCATAATCAACTGGCTGTAAAAGCCTTCAGACGTGTAGGATCTTAAATCTCCTAATCTATAATCTTTTAAAATAATAAATTCTGTGTCATCCTTGTAATACTCAAATAAGTCAAATAGACACAAGACACAATTATATTAATCTTTTTAATGAACAGTCTTTATATATGACATTTGGATTACTCATCGCTATCAGAATTAAAGCTATTTCAGTCAGTCTGTCAATGACCTTTCAGGGCCTGGGTGGGGTTCTTTGGGAATAGGTGACAGGACAGTTGGTTTTGTTGGAAGCACACAGAAGTGGATTTTGTTTTTAGGAATGGAAGATGCTGCAATTTGAGGCGTCCAGCTGGATTGTTTATTCAACTCCTTTCATGAACTCAAGGAACTCTGTGAGAGAGAATACACAAAGTAAAAAAAAGATTAATAATCATCTTTATGAAAAATAAAATACTGTGTACTGATCGCATTAAACTTATTTAACAGATTATTTAACTAAGAAAAAAACAGTGGGTAGCTTTGTTCACTTTTTTAGTTTTTAGATAAAAGCATAATGCATACTGAATATCAGAAAACAGTCTGTAAGTGATCTTTATAGATAATGAAATGAAAGCATTCAGTGATATACAGTTAATTTAGACTCACAGGTTTATTGTTTTGGATATTCCTTTAGGTAAACTGTATTTAATTCCAAACCTGAAGAGGACTTAAGTTTCCTGAAAACTTGAATTGCAAATCTTAGTATGTCTAATCTCTTAGTATGAGATATTATCCTGCTCCACTCCACCAACAATCTAAACATGTTTTACAAATGCCCTATGAGTCACTAACAATCACAGTGTGGTTTGCAAATATAGACTACCATCTACAAACTATTGCATTTTGTTTTGCAAATAGAAAACGTACCTATCAAACAAACATTTTTCTAATAAATCATGTTTCAGAAACAAATACAGTGTAGGTTTTACTAGTACATTAAAATATTTTCTGTGTATAAAAAAAATCAATCATACATAGCAGGGATGGAAATTAGCACCCACCACACGTCAGGCGGGTGGATTTGTATGCTGGCGGGTATATTGTGTCACTTTACCAGCCACTAATACTTTTCAGTCATATCCGATCGAATTTGTCTATCATACATGGGTCATACCGTCAGATCCGGTCAAATGATGTGCTTCCGAAGCGGCGTGAGAATGACACCCCGACTCCTTATCAACAATTATTACTCCGTGCTTAAATCAAAGTAGGCTAATCAAAGTGGAACTATTTGTTGCGGAGAGATAAAGTTGCAGGAGGCTACCTAAACTTGCGGCCATCACAGGATAGCTGCTAGTTTAAACCAAAAATGTGGCGTTACATCACCGGGGTGAAAAGACCCGCAGAGGAGAGTGTACAGGAGGGGGGGGGATAGTAGACCTACCACCGAAAAAAAGGCTAAGCGCTTTTTTAATGAAAGATGGCGAATAACTGATTGCGACTGGCTGGTGTACGAGAAAACGAGCCAGACCATGTACTGCTCAGCCTGTCGTCAGTATGCATCTGACGCTCACAGGTCAAACAACTTCATCGTGGGGACAAAAAACCTGAAATTGGAAGCCGTGAAGGACCACGAGTCATCTAAATGTCACATTCAGGGCTGTGTGCTGAGCCCTCTCCTCTACTCTCTTTTCACCTACGACTGCATACCTGTACATGGTTCTTATACCATCATCAAGTTTGCAGACGACACTACGGTGATTGGCCTCATCAGCAACAACGATGAGTCGGCCTACAGGGATGAGGTCCAGCGCCTGGCTGAGTGGTGCGCCAACAACAACCTGGCTCTCAACACAAAGAAGACCAAGGAGCTCATTGTGGACTTCAGGAGAACCAAAGGTGGCACACACACCCCCATCCATATCAACGGGACGGAGGTTGAGCGTGTCGCCAGCTTTGAGTTCCTGGGTGTCCACATCTCCGAGGACCTCTCTTGGACACTCAACACCTCAACTCTAGTCAAGAAGGCTCACCAGCGCCTCTTCTTCCTGAGGAGACTGAAGAAGGCTCATCTGTCCCCTCAGATCCTGGAGAACTTCTACCGCTGCACCATCGAGAGCATCCTCACCAACTGCATCTCGGTGTGGTATGGCAGTTGCTCTTCTGCGGACCGAAAATCGCTTCAGAGGGTGGTGAATACTGCCCAGCGCATCACTGCTTCTTCACTTCCCACCATTGAGACTGTACAGCACAAGAGGTGTCTGCGGAGGGCACGCAGTGTTGTCAAGGACATCTCTCACCCCAACCACAGACTGTTTGCCCTCCTCCCCTCTGGGAGGCGCTACAGGGCCCTCCGATCCCGGACCAGCAGGTTCAGGAACAGCTTCTTCCCTTCGGCTGTCATCCTGCTGAACTCCGCACCACGGTGATGGCCCCCCTGGTTACCCCACCCTGGCCTGTACGGCCATGCACCTTCCCCCAGCCACTGAACGTTTTGCACTAATTACAAATGTTACAGTACATACTTTATATTTATTCCGTTTATACACTGTACCTACCTCAGCACCTCATTACCTACCTCATTCTGCAATTTCTACCTCTACCATCACTTGAATTCAACTGCACTTTACATACATTATGCCATTTGCACTACCTTGCTGCTGTTTACTCATACATACCTTAAACCAGGGGTCACCAACGCGTCGCCCGCGGGCGCCATGGCGCCCTCGAGGACTACTTGAGTCGCCCGCGAAGGCCTGTTCTAAAATAGCCTAGTTCTCACGTGACACACAACTTTATTTTATTCGTTGTTAAACTTTCTATTATTTTTAAATATATTGCATTGCTTGTAAGAAGATAACAATATGCAGTATGCACGCATATAAACATATGCCTACTTATAAAACGTAATTTGTGTAAAATAAAATGCTTCAGATTACGTAGATTGGACCTAGCTGGTCTCCACGACAACCGTTGCGTGGAGACCGAGTCCAGTCAGTGCAGTGAAGCGAAGTCAAGATGAACGGATGATTACAATTTAATCGAAAACATGGCAGAAAAAAGAAAGAGAACGTATTATTTTCACGGTGAATGGGAGCAAGAGTTTTTTTTTACCACTGTAAAAGATGCCTGCGTGTGTCTCATTTGCCGGGCGACTGTGGCGATACCAAAGCGGCACAATGTTGAGAGGCATTTCAAGACCTGTCACGCAAGCTACCATGCTAACTACCCACCGGGCAGCGCACTACGAGTGGAAAAAGTAAGTGAGCTAAAGGCAGGATTGTGCAAGCAACAGTCTTTTTTCACAAGACCAGCTAAAAAATCTCAGAAAGCTACCGAAGCCTCGTTCAGAGCAACAGAACACCTGATAAAGAAGAAGAAGGCATTTACAGATGGAGACCTTTTCAAGGAAACGATGATGATAGTTCTGAACACTGTGCTTAAAGACGAGAAATATGGGAAGGAAGTGCTCTCTTCTGTAGCTGATGTTCAAATGGGGGCAAGCACAATGGTCAGGAGAGTGACAGCAATGTCCGACAACTTGACTGATCAGCTGGACCAGGATCTCAGGGAGTGCAGGTGGTTCAGCATCCAATGTGATGAGTCCATCGACAGCAGCAGCACGGCGCAGCTGATGATGTTTGTTCGGATGGTGTTTCAAGATTTCTCTACAAAAGAGGAACTTCTCACACTACTCCCCCTAAAAACCAGCACAAGGGGGGTTGATATCTATTTATTTGTTTATTTGAAAAGGGACAGTGCACATTAATTAACATTCTCAATGTAAACATACACTAAAAACGTAAATGTGCCGGAGTTAGCCAAAGCTAATTTTCGTCCGTAGTCCCCCGGCAGGTCAACACATCATCAACTTACACATTACAAAAGAGTAAAGACAGAATAAATACAAATGGCCTAGAATGAATTAAGACAGCTATTAATGAGTGCAGTTTTGATTGTTTTTAATCCATCTCTTAAGTGTTGTTTTAAATAACTGATAGCTGGTGCTGTCTCTGATTTTGTGTGGAAGGCAGTTCCAATAATTTGAGGCCCGAACTGAGAAGACTGTTTGGCTAAATTTACTATGTCTGTACTGTACAACACAGTCTCCCCTGGTGGCTGCCCTAGTTGCCCTGCCACTGCTGCTCTTCTGTTGAACAAATTCATCCAGTGGAGGAGGTGCAAGCCCATGTAATATTTTAAAAATAAGACAGGCATCTAGATAATGTAAAAAACTGTCAAAGCTAAATAAATTATATTTTGTAATGATATGACAGTGGTGGTAACTGATAGGTTTTTGATCTAGTGTTTTTAAAGTTTGCTTATAGAGGGTTTCTATTGGTTTAAGAGTTGTCATGTTTGCTTGGGACCAGCTTGTGTAGCAGTATGATATGTGAGAAAAGATCATGGCATGCATAAAAAGTTTAGCTGCCTCTGTTGTTAAGTATGGCCTTATATGTCTAAAATTAGCCAGATTATATCTGATGGTATTAGCGACCTTTTTAACATGCTTTTTAAAAGTTAAGTTAGAATCTAGGATGATGCCAAGGTATTTAAAATCAGACACAACCATGAGCTTTTCTCCTTTAATATAGACATCAGCCTGTGGTGCACTTGAGGATCTCTTAGAAAAGAACATACAGACTGTTTTATTAATGTTAAGATGTAGATATGACCTTTCTAGCCAGTCAGAAACATGTACCAGTGTTTCAGTTAGTTTTGCTGCAGCCTGTTGCTTGTTTTTGGAATGCACATAAAGAACGGTATCATCTGCATACATCTGTATATTAACCGAGGGACAAACTGAAGGTAAGTCGTTAATGTACAAGCTAAACAAGATAGGGCCCAGTACTGACCCCTGGGGTACACCAATATTACAGTCCAGATATGATGAATAAGAATTACCTATATGTACACTCTGTTTCCTGTTAATAAGATAGGACTCCATCCATTTCGTGGCCTCAGCTGAGAAGTTAAAATAAGATAATTTAGATAAAAGTGTCTGGTGATTCACGGTGTCAAAAGCCTTCTTAAGGTCCAGAAACACTGCACCTACTATACCACCCTCATCTAATTTTGACTTGATGTTTTCAAGGAGGAAACAGTTAGCTGTATCTGTAGAGTGGTTTGTACGAAATCCAAATTGCATTGGGTGTAAAGGACTGTGGCCCAAGTTTAGATGATTTTTCAACTGTTCTGCCACCCATTTTTCTGATACCTTGGAGATTACTGATAGTATACTAATGGGTCTATAATTTGACACCATGGTTTTATCACCAGACTTATAGATTGGAGATACCACTGCTGTTTTCCATGAACTTGGAAAAGTGCTTTGCCTAATTGACAGGTTGATCAGATGAGCAATGGGGCAAGCAAGTGTATCCCTGTGTGATTTTAAAAATGTGGTATCCCAACCATATGAATCCCTTGCTTTTGAGTTCCTCAAGGAGGTTATAATTTTGATAACCTCTGATTCAGATATTTCCTTTATTTTAAAAATAGGTTTAGTATCATCAATGGGGATAGATGGCACAGTTTCAGTTAGAATACCTTGAGCCAACTCCCTGACTGATTTTATAAAGAAATCGTTAAAAGTAATTGCAATCATATCATTATCTTGGGTCAATATTCCATTGATTTTAAGTTCAGGTAAAGTTGTTCTTTGTTCTTTATTCCTACCAATTAGTTTATTAAGATTTTCCCAAATAAGTTTCCCATTTCCCTGTGCTTCATTAATGACTCTAATAAAAAAATCTGCCTTAGCCTTTCTTAGATTCCTTAATACTTTATTTCGGAGAGTTGTGAAGGTAAGCCGGTCACTACTATGCCCTGATTTTAGAGCCCTCTTTAAAGCAGAATCTCTATCTTTCATTTGTTGCCAGAGAGTGTCATTTAGCCATGGTAGGGTGGTCTTTTGTCCATGTTTCTGTTTCACCTTCCTTGTGAAGTTTGCTCTTATTTCGTTAATGGTAGAGAAAAAAGTACTGCAGCTAACTTCAGTGTCTCTGTTGGTTAGAAGATCAGACCAGTCAATTTGATTTATAGCATTCTCCAAGTTCACTATTTCGTTTTTAGGAATTTTCTCATAAAATTGATTTCTTATGGTAGAATTTCCAAGTCGTTTTCTGGTTAGTTTCCTTACCAGCAATGTGATATTATGATCAGACAGACCAGTCAACATGTTATGCGATGTAGTTACTCTCTCCGGTCTGTTTGTAAATATCAGATCGATTTGTGTCTGAGAGGAGTTGGTTATTCTTGTCGGACCTTGTATCAGTTGGGAGAGATTGAATTTATTAGTTATATCTTTTAAGTTTTTACGCTCAGTTTTTTTGTTCCAGTTTATATTAAAGTCACCCATTAGTATTAACTCCTTTTTAACATCACATTGCTTAAGAATATTATGAAGATGCTCATAGAATATGCTATTGGATGATGGTGGTCGATATAGACAAATGACAATGAAAGACATCTGAGGAGATAGTGACATGTTCAACCCAATACACTCCATATCTATTTCCTGTGACCATTCAATGAGGTTACATGTAATTGTGTTTTTAACATATACTAGCAATCCCCCACCCTTGCCTTTGTTTCTATCCCTCCTGAACACGTTATACCCAGAAATATCATAAGCAGCCTCGGGGGAGTGTTTGTTAAGCCATGTTTCAGAAAGACCAAGAAAGTCCAAGTTAGAGTGAGAAAGTAAGTGTTCTAGCTGGTTACTTTTAGAGACAATGCTTCGTATATTTAAATGTCCGCCGAGTAATCCTTTAGGTTTGGATTGTGGATCCCAGATCAGTTTTGCGTGATTGAGAGTTTGAAAAAAGTTCGTTCTTCGATGTTTACGAATCGCCGGGTTTAGTCCCCAGTGTTGCCGATTGAGAGGGGTCTGTTTGACGGGGTTCACAGATTGATTTGGCCTATTCTCTTGTGAGGGTGGAGCAGTCAAAGTTGGTAACTCACCGCTACCAGGTGTTTGTGGACAGGAGCGTTCTCCATACTGCGCCCGATGGAGATCCTCGACAGCTGCGGTCGTTGTAGTATCCAAAGCAGGGATAGTATACCCCACGTCGGCATCAGAGGAAAGTGCCGCATCAAGAGCTCCATTCCCCAGCCAGGACGAAGCAACCAGGCCACTCCATTCGCCGCCGCCACTCCCCCGCCGCAACAGGTATCCCCCGTGGGCACTTCCATACGCCGACGGAGGCATCGTTAGAGCAGGGTGAAGATCCAAGGCACCCGGTGAGGGCAGTAGATCGCCAGCGGAGGCCGGATGAGGCCCTGGGTTTAGTTGGATATCACCAGCTAGCAGGAGGATTGCCATCAGGTAGATGATCTTTCTGTCCGGTTGTTTTAAGTTCTCAGCTCCTCGGGTATTTGTCCAGGTTGGTGGTTGGGTAGCACGGCCATTGTTTAGAATTTTGGCATAGGTTACATATTGGCTCCATGGGTTGAGATTAAAGCCGCGACGAACGTCGCGTTCAGAGCCAGGTTGTTGTTGGCATGAATGGCAACTTCGCACGGACAGTAGCAGTATTGCAAACACATAGTTTAAAACAAATAGTCTTTCAAGTATGTCGGCCAGTCTATGCTTTTTATGTGTGTTTTTTGAACACAATCCATTTTTTTGTAGGAAGGTAAATTTGGCAATATTGTTTGCGAACGCTCCGGCATGACCTGCCAGCCTGCCATTACGCACCGCCATCTTTTTTCCCCATAATTAAGATCTACAATCTTACAACGCGGTGAAGGAGTTTTTCAACAACAGAAACATACCACTGGAAAAGCTGGTGTCGATTACCACCGATGGGGCTCCTGCGATGACCGGACGGCATGCAGGGTTCATCGCGCTCTGTAAAAGCGACCCAGCGTTCCCGAAATTCGTACAGTACCACTGCATCATTCACCAGCAGGCCTTATGTGCAAAGGTGCGTTTTCATTTTGTATTTTATTAATTTATGTTATCCTTGTTGTAGGCCTAATATCCTATTTGTAATTATGAGTAGGCCTATTGGGCATATTTTACGCATCTGCTTGTAGACCGGCCCCTACTGCGCTTTTTGGTCGTTAGAGTCAACTTCATAGTTGTGATACGGCGCTATATAAATACATTTTGTTTTGTATTGTATTGTATTGTATTGTATTGTTATTGTTTTTAAGTGCTTTGAGTAAGAGTGATTTTATTTTATTTTTAAGGTGATCGGCTTCGAGCACGTAATGACTCCTGTTGTGAGGATCATAAACAGCATCCGTTCCAAAGCTAAACAACACCGAAGTTTCAAGGTGATGTTGGCGGAGCTGTCGGCTGAATATGGGGACCTGCTTCTCCACACGGACATCCGATGGCTCAGCAGAGGACGGATTCTGCTCCGGTTTTTGTCGCTGTTGAGGGAGATCAAAGATTTTATGAAATCTAGAGACGAAGACACATCGCTGCTGGAGGACGTTGCGTGGCTACTAGACCTGGCATTTCTGACGGACATTACTGGAAAACTGAACAATCTGAACTGTGCGCTGCAAGGCAAAGGTAAGACTGTTGCCGACATGATCAGTGCTTTAAATGCGTTTAAAGCACAGATGAGCATTTTCTCTGCGCATTTACAGAGAAAAAAGGTGCTGCACTTCCCCTCTTTGCAGATGGTGCTGAACGACAATACCTCTGCGTCTGAGATTTTTGGCAACGCTGCCGAAAAATACACTCAAGTCATAAACAGGGTTGGGCAAGAGTTTGAGAATAGGTTTTGTGACATTGATAAACTTGAGCCATGTGTGTCGTTCGTTTCGAATCCATTTATAAACGTGGACACAACGTCCATTGCTGAGCAACTAAGTGCAATGTTCAGCTTGGATGCTGGGCAGGTGGAAATAGAAATAGTGACACTGCAGAATGACATTCGCCTCAAAGCCCACCAGGCTGCAGCAAACTTTTGGGGCCTTGTTGATACTGAAAAGTACAGTGGTCTGTGCACAGCAGCAATGAAGGTTGCCAGTCTGTTTGGGTCTACCTATCTTTGTGAATCAGCCTTTTCTGACATGAATTTCATAAAAAACGAACACAGAACACGGCTCACTGATGCACATCTGCAAGACTCACTCAGACTTGCAGTGTCAAATTACAGCCCAGATTACGAGGCCCTGGTTGCCAGCATGCAATGCCAGGCTTCCCATTAAAACTTATGAAAGATTGTGATGGATTAAATAGGCCTATAAATACTTTTGTTTAATGTTATGTTGTTCTGTTTGATGGTGATTACAGTGAAATAGAAATAAAGTGCTGATTTTGATATTTGTCTGTTTCCTTCCTTTTTAAGCCATTATTGATAATTAGGCCTATTGTGCAAATTTGTTAAAATGAGCAGTGTCCTCAAACAGGTGAATATAACTAATTAGTTTTACTATTAATAATAACATACAATTAAAGGTAAACCGCGCAAATTTGAAGCGTACCAAATTGGTAGCCCTTCACATTAATCGGTACCCAAGAAGTAGCCCTCAGTTCAAAAAAGGTTGGTGACCCCTGCCTTAAACTCATCTCTGTTTACTTTTTACCATTCTACTGCACATACCTTATTCGAGCTGTTCATATCCTTTATTATTTATATTTCACTACCTTCATATGTATATACATTCTCTGCACTTTTACTGCTTTACTTGCACTTCTGGTTGGATACTAAACTGCATTTCGTTGTCCTAGTACTTGTACTCTGTGCAATGACAATAAAGTTGAATCTAATCTAATCTAATCTAAACATTCACGTCCTGAAAATAGCAAAGGGGAAATCAGCGCCCGAAGACACCACAGCGATGAGGACGCTAAACACAATGAAGACAGCGCAGCTTGAGAGGATGGCTCTCCTATTTAGAAATGCGCACGCAATAGCCAAGAAGGGAAGGCCACTTCAAGATTATGAATGGCACTGCACGTAAGTTAAGTTTTTACTGTGTTTATTAGGCCTAATGTTAGTTGAAATTGCTGGATATCAGTCGGAAGTGTTGCCATATATGATTGTCAATTTAGTTGAATGTATTTTCAGCTGCCTGGTGGTCTCGGCTAACGCGATTTGAAATGTCTCAAAGCCCACTTATACCTATTACTCAAACATGCATTGTATTACACTCCAGGACTGATAGTAAGAATCCAGAACACGCCGCGATCATTAAAACGTGTTTTAATTTATCACGATCGGCTTTAGAGAATGGAGCAGATGTCTAATGTGTGTGCTAAGCTACATTTGTTATAGATAAACAAAGAGTATTGTTCATTATTCCTTTCCATTATGTTTTCCTAGGCTTGACGAGAAAAAGGGAGTTAACATAGGCCAGACCTATGTTAACATAGCTGCAGTTGAGAGGTCGGCCCTCCAAACCAAGTTGGCAGAGACCAAATACCTTGCCATCCTGTCAGATGGGTCAACCAACTCAGCGGTGCTTGAACAGGAAATTCTTTATTTAAGATTATGTAACCAAGGTAAAGTGGAGGTTCACTTTGTTGGTATAAAAGATGTGGAGAAGGCAGATGGGGAGAGCATAGCTCAAGCCATAGACCAAATTATGAACAAAGTCAGTGTCATATCTCGGAAATTATGTTAAGTTTATTTGAGTGTTTTGGTCTTGTGACTTTTCCCTTTATTTTTGAATGAACCTTCCCTCTCGTTTCAGAATCCCTCTCCTGTGATTGTCCGCCCTGCCTCTGATTGTTTTCACCTGTTCCCCATTACCTGGTGTATTTATTGTCCTCGTCGCCCTTTGTCCTGTGCCAGTTCGTGTTTGTTCATGGTGAATTTCTACCGCAGTCATTAAGCCACGAATACGCCTCAGAGCTTCGAGCCACGTCATGATTGAGTTGCTTTTGTTTTTTTCATGCTCCCAGTGTTTTTTCCTCTTTAAGAGTGATTTTGTGTTGATGCTGTTTTTTGTCCATCATAGTGGATCTTTGGTTTGAATAAACTTTTTTTTTTTTTGTTGTTAAAACTGGTGTGAGTCGTGCATTTGAGTTCAATCCCGTTTTCTCAGTCGGAACAGTGAGCGAGGAGTGGCAGTCCAAGCTGGTGGCCTGTGCCACAGATCACTCTGTTATGACAGGGGCACGTAAAGGTGTAGTGAGCAGGTTGAGCGGCACCAAGAATTGTGTCCTCGGCATACACTGCATGGCCCACCGCCTTGAATTTTCATTCAAGGATGCGATCCATACATGCAATCTAGCCAAACAGCTGGAAGATCTGCTGTCTGGCCTGCATACTTTTTACAGAAAAAGCGCACCGAACAGGGTAAACCTAAAGCGCTGTTTTTTGGCGATGGGCCAGAAGCCCCTTATACCCACTAGGGTTGGTGGCACCAGGTGGGTTTCCCACCTTCTCAGGGCTGTGGACCAGTAAAAGGCTACGAAGGACTGGCCAGTCACTTTGAAACGGTAGGTTAAGTCAGACTGTAGAACAGAACATTAGGTCAGCTATTACAGGTCAAGTTTAGGGTTGAAATGGACCAAGTGTGAATTCACCCTTAGAATGCTTGAAATCATATAACTTGTATAACATGTAACTACTATTCTGTATTTTTACACTATGTGTCTCCAGAATTTGGTGAGTCTGAAGATGAGGTGCTGACTGTCCACTTTAAAGATGTGCTCACATCCTCTGGGGTTGCTGTTGACCAAATCCAGGACCAGTGGACCATGCTGAAGACACGCCTATATGACACAGGAGAACGTCTGCACATGAAGACCTGGCCAGAGATAAACAGGTTTTCGAGACACCAGTTCCCTGACATCCTGAGCCTGGTTGATCTAATTCTTACTCTGCCAGCATCCACAGCAGACTGTGAAAGAGGCTTCAGCCAGATGAAACTGGTCAAGAGTGACTGGAGGTCTCGGCTATCAACAACAAGCCTCTGTGACGTACAGGTTGTCCAGCTCTCTACCCCTCCTATAGAAGACCCTGACCCCAACCCTGATGTTCAGTTGTGACATCAGGACAGCATCCGGTCTACAAGACCAGACTTCATGGACGGGAAGAGGAAAACTAAAGAGTGTGCTTCTGATACATCAGAATTTGATTCTGATGATGAGTGACTGCCTACACAGTATGTCTCTGGTTTGATTGCGTGACTGTTGCCACATGGGGCTTCCTTTTATGTTGTTTGTGATATGCAGTTATGTAACATTTGGAACTGGGACATTGAGATTGACAGAATTGTTCTGTACTGTTGTGTGGACTCAGGGTTTAACATGCTGAACTGTGGTGACTTCTCTAAAAGTTTTCTCGCTGATGTTTTGGAGATCATCCTTTTCTATGAAGCATCTTGGATCTTGGATAGTTTGATGCACTGTCTATGCCTATGGTTTGTATTTGTAATGGTTGCAAGTGGCTTGTGCTTGTGTTGTCTGTGACTGAAAGTGTTAACCATTTACTGAGGAAATAGGTACATTTATGGAGTTTAATGGCACAATGTTTCCCAGAATAAACATGACTTAACATGGCAGATACTTGTGTATTGTTTATCATATCATATGCAGTAAGACTGTAACATTTGCAACTCAGTTCCTTGGTAGCACCTACTTATTGTATAATCAATTCTGATGAAAAACTAGTTGGTAGGCCTACTGATTAGAAAAAAACAATATACCCTATTATATTGTAAACATTAACGTATATATATATTACGTATAAATGTGGTTGGTTAAAAAGGTTGAGTGGCGGGTACATTTTAGAATCCACCAGCCACAGTGGCCGGTGGGCAAAAAAAGTAAATTTCCATCTCTGATACATAGACAAAAAAGTAGGGCTGACCTCAAATAATCGATTAATCGTTGGTCGACCAAAAAAAATACTTGTCGACCAAATTCCATTGGTCGATTGGTCGCAGGGGAAAAAAGCCGCGTCTCGTCAAAGGGCTTCCGGGACTTTTAATTTGAAGGGCGTGACAAGAAAGACGTTAAACGGTTTTGATTTGTTTGACAAGGACAGCATCGACTTATTTGGCTATCATGTCTGGAAGGAGCTCTAAGATATGGGAGCATTTCGAAAAGGATAGAGATGACCCAAAGAGGGTTATATGCCAAATTTGCAGAAAAACATTTGCCTATCATTCGTCCACGACGAACATGATTTACCACCTCAAGAATGTAAGTAGCTTAGCCTACTAGCCTAGCTATCCTATGCGATGAAGTTAATGCAATTAGGCCTATTATAAATATATATAAATTATAAATAATACATTGAATTAATAAATAATGAATTAAGTACATTTAGTTTTGTCGCTAGTATTGGTAAGGCTAAATTATCCAGCTCACTGGTTAACTTATTATTTAAATCTCTACAGGCGCATCCACTTTATTGCAATCTAGCCCCCTCCACCTCCACGTCATCCTCATCATCCTCCTCATCCTCCTCATCATTAACGCAGCAGAAGCTCACAATGAAAGCCCCTCTGTCTGAAAAAATAGATTAGTCGATTAGTCGGAGTAAATGACGACCACTGGTCGACCAACAAAATCCTTGGTCGGGGACAGCCCTACAAAAAAGATCACGTGCCTTTAAACAGGAATAATCTGCAGTTGTTGTGCTGTGGGTCTCCACAGCAGCAGGGGACACTAAACGGAGGGGGGTTGAGCAGAGCGAGTAACAGCCCCTGCCAGTCTGACTCTTTCTATCCGATACCAGACTACATCAACACTTTGAGCGGACAACAGGTGAGCTTGTTGTTGTTTCTGTTAACAAATCAAATGTTAAATAAACTGAGTTACTGTTTTATGAGTAGGATTATATGTAGCAGACCGGAGGAGCTAGTTTACACCAAGCTAGGCTATTTTTCATTTTGCTTCAGTAGGAGTAGGCCTACTCAGTGTAAACTTTGAGTGTACTTGAGTGCCGAGAAAGGTGCCTTCAAATAAGGCTGAGCACTACATATATATATATTATATAACACTGGTGCTAAGCTTGTTCCTGCTTCATATCATCCTACTCATAAAACAGTAACTTGTGGAGTTTCCTTTTTTTTTTTCAGCAAAAGATTTTACACGAACGCACAATCTTAAAAAAAAAACGTGTGTGCTTTTAAGATATATGCTGTATTTGTTTCTGAAACATGATTTATTGTGTTTGTGTGGTTTTTTTACTTGCTAAACGAGATGCATTAGTTTGTAGATGGCGTTTTAATACTAATACTACCGTAATAATAATAATACATTTTATTTATAGAGCACTTTTCCAAAAACTGAAAGACACTTTACAGAGGTGCAATTCATCAAAACATAATTCAAACCACACATTTAATATATTTAAAACACAGCATTAATTTACAGTTTAAAAGCAGTTTTGAAAAGGTGAGTTTTGATCTGGGATTTAAACATTGTGAGGTTTTGTATTTGCAAACACACACTGTGTTGATTCATTTGTAAAACAGTTCAGTTTGTTTGTGGAGTGTTGGCAGGATATTCACTCCGTATGCTAGCCAAAGGCCATCAGACTGCCTTCTGAATCCCAACCACTGCAGGATTTGAACATTCTGCCCATCGAGTTACATTATATGTTGAAACAAAATATTTTATTTAAAGGAATATAAATGCCAACAAAGGTTTTAAGTTTTATTACTGCAGGGAATCTTAGAAAATCTTGTCAAGCTCAAGTAATATTTGACTAGAAAATTCCCCTAGGAGAAATACTGAGTGTGGTCCTGATGCTAATATTGCCAGCACTAAGTAGGTATTGATAGCTGTGGCTGTTATTGTTGTGTTGATTGTTATTTTGTGGATTTTATTTTAAAGAACACAGCGTGTTATGTGATTTGCTCTTTGCTCAGCAGGAGGTTGGTTGCGATTCTTGCAGTAAAAAAAAGTACTTTTTGCTTTGATTGTTTTGTGTCTTGCTAGCATGAGTTGCTTCATACAGCTGTCATCTGATTGATTGTTGAAATTATTTTAACTTTAAGCGCAGCGCTCTTCAACAATTTAGAGTGGTCATGTGAATGCAGCTGGATCAGTGAGCTTCATGAGACAGACAGACAGACAGACAGACAGACAGACAGACAGACAGACAGACAGACAGACAGACAGACAGACAGACAGACAGACAGACAGACAGACAGACAGAAAAGAGAGTTGTGGTGTTCTCCAAAGTAGTACAATGTAGTTTTTGTACTTTAAGTAGTTTTTTAAAGGTGTTATGTGTTTTTTTGCTTGTAGAAGCGATACATTTCTTGATTTATTGTAAAATGAATCTGACCTTTTTGATGTTATGTTTATAAAGTGAAACAATTTAAAGATAATTGAGTTTTGAATCGTATGAGATTTATTTGAGGAAAAGGTGACATTTTCTTCGCTTCCTGTCAGAATACAATAACCCTTTAGTTATTTTATTTTGAAGGATGGTTGCGGGAAGTGAGAGGGGGAGAGGAACACAAATGTTCAAAATGGAATTTAAGCCAAAGAAGGGGGTGTGATAGGAACTCCCTTTGGCATGCTGACGTGTGTGAAGATGTAAACGTTAGTATGTGTATTAGTTGGTTTGTGGGTGTGTCTGCTCTGATGATTTCACTCAGGGGATCTAAAGTTTACCACTTGCTGGTCTGAAGAAAGAGCAAGTCTCTATGAGGCCCCGGGGGACTTTTTGTCACTTTGATCACTATTGAGCCAGAATGCTCAGTCAGTTTGATATAATAGAGGCATTGCGGCAAGGCTGCATACTTTTGCAACATAAATCTTAAGAAATGTTATGAACAAAGTGAATATTATGAGATTAATAGCAGTTTTTATTAAAGGATTTCAAAGCCTCTCTCAACCACTCCTAATTTTAATGGGCCACACAATACAGTCTAATGTTACAATCTAAAATTGCATTTTAACGAAGCTTCAGACAAGGTGAAATATAAGTATGTTTGGAATTCAAACGTTTGAATGAAGTTTCTAGGTGAAAGTATCAAGGAGTAGTAAATTATCTTGAAGATTTTTCAACACTAAACCATTCTTGCATTCATTTCTATTGGCAACATTTTGCTAAATTATGGTTTATATGTCTAAAATGATATAAGTTATGAATGAGAAGAGTGATAACAGTATGCTGATGCAATTAGATGCCAGAAAATGTAAAGAAGAAATGAAATAATAATATTATTAAGGGTCTAACATATACTAAAATGTGAATCAAGCATTGAGAATATAATGAAGCTAAAGCCTTTAAATACAAGTTTTGACACCAGCCTCCTTACCATTGCACTGAACCTTTACAAGATGTCACAAATACTGCCAAATACTGCTAACTTCTGTCCCAGAAAGTGCTTAAAATACACTCACACATGCCCTGCCATAGCTAGTGTGTGCGAGAGTGTGTTTGTTTGTGTGTCTTCGTGAGACTGATATTGGAAAGTTAGGAGTTACTACATATACTGCATTCATAAAATAGATAATATTATTGACAGTTTACGTTTACATGCTGCGTATCATTCAATTGAAATGCATATTGTTTAAATGATTGTAATCTCGTTGAATAATGCATTTGCAAAGCTTTGTAATAAAGAATGTAGCATATCTCATAACTTACACTGCACATAAAACGCAACACTTGATTTTGCATAATATTGTCCATACCTGATCATATAGATATGATCAGCTATGGTAAACAGTAAATGTCGCCTGACCACACTCGCTCATGTCAAATATGAGATAATGACAATTCAGGATTGAGCTTTCAATATTTTAGTTCTGCGTTAAAAGAACTTTGAGATTCTATTGTCTCACCCTCTTTGAATTATTTGTTTAGATGAATATCCAGGTTATGAACAAATAAATACATTAAAAATGATTTCAATGAGGAAAGGAGTATATAGGTATTAGGCTCATCCTGGTTTGGTCTGTGTTCAAGATACAGTGTTAAATATTAAAGATTATTTATATCACATATACATAATGAATAGAATCCTGGTTACTGAATATTACTGCATGCTATTTGCACAGATGCTGCGACCATCATTAGGAGCTGAGAGGGACAAGAGCTGAGACCTACACTATGCATTTATTACCACTTTTCATTGTTAATGCTGACTTCCTCTCTAGTCTGAATTACAGCTGTCCGCTCATAACTTGTTTTGCTTCTTAATGTGCTACTTGCTAATTGAATCGCCATGTATTTAATGGTTGAATATGCTAGCCATAAATGTGTTAAAATGTTTTGGGTTTTCAAATAATTCTGTTGAAAAGCGCACAGTTAGATCTTTCATAGACTAAATAATAGCTCCGAGGACAACCTACAGAGTTGTCTTCTTTCGCCATCCGGCTATTAGATTCATAAACACGCTTCAGCGTAATGTTGACCTGGTCATTCATGATGAAGCATTTCCTCACATTAAATCTCCCTCATCTTCCGTCTGTCCTCCATCTGGTGTATAGATAAATTATTGTAATGTAATGTGATATCTGTATAACGCACCAAGTGACAAGTGAGCCACTTGTTCACTATGTCATCTGTGGGGGGACCCCTTACGGCCAGCCAAGGTACAACTGAGTAGGGTGGGGACATTCTAAGTGGCTGTATATCTATTGCCATTGTTATAACATATTATAAATGTCTGTACCGTCATAATCAATTCTTCCATCATTGTTTTTGTCGCCATCCTTCATCAGTTCTTCAATGTCGTCTTCTGTGATTGCCTCTCCAGTGGACTCCAGCATGGTCTTCAGCTCTTCTAAATCTATGTAGCCATCTCCGTTCCTTAACACAGGATAAACAAATCAGTCTTATTATCATTTGTGAAGAACTACGTCATGTCTTTCAAACATTTTGACACATTATTCTAAGTCACCCAGTCATTCCACTGGTGGGAGTCGAAACATTTTTCTTTCATCATCTTGCAGATTTTTGGAAATACAGTAGCTCTGTGCAGAACTTACTTGTCAAACATGCGGAACAGTTCAGCCAATTCCTCCTCTGATTTTCCTTTGCTCTCCTCCTTCATGCAGCGGACCATCATGACCAAGAATTCATCAAAATCCACTGTGCCACTGCCTGCCAACATACACCAGTTATATTGCAGCTTTTATGCAGTTATTATACCTCTTAAAATCCACTTTTACTTCCCTTGAATTTGACTAAAGTTTCTCTTATGTTCAATGTAAAAATAATTTGCTTCCATGCCCCTGATGGCTACAGTGGGGTGACTGCTGACATACCATCCTCATCCACCTCATCGATCATCTCCTGTAACTCTTCTGGGGTGGGATTCTGTCCCAGCATTCTCATCACCTTCCCCAACTCTTTGGTGCTGATGCAGCCGTCCTCTGCATCTTGGATGAAGATGTCAAACGCAGCCTTAAACTCTGGAAGGGACACAGTAACCATTACTGTCTGATACGCAGACAGGGCTGATAACTAATGTAGAAATCCATGACCACAATGTAACACCAAGATAGCTGTCTGGAAAACCATGTATCAGCAAGCCTGGAGCTGAAGGAGTTACCTACAGGACTTTTATTTATTTCTATGGAATCAGACCTGGTGTCTCTGCTGGCAAACATTCATATACATTCTATAGAAGTAGCAAATCTTCTCACTTATGGTCACATATCTGTATATAGGTCATGTAAAGGCATCAGTATTACATCCAGACTGTTTCCTTAGCGTAGGTGTATAATGGTAATGATGGATAATGTTAGTAATAGGTCAAAGTATAAACAGATAAAGTTTCCTCACCATTTTTCTGCTCCTCTGTCAAGTTCTCAACCTTCAAGGAAAGCAAATAAGGCTGGTTATTGTCAATAAATCACTGCCAGAATGTTAGCTGCTCTCAGTGCAGAATGACTGCAATGTCACTTTGCTTTCCTCACCTACTATTCTTGTTGTGTGGTAGTACAAAGGGGGGATTTTTGACACATGCTGCTGTCTGGCTGGGTCATTTGTTTTAATAGCCATCAGCTGTCCCTTCTCTTCTCTGAGCTGTCTTTGTCTTTGTGTTGGACACAGACTAAGCACAGCAGCCTCCCTCTGTCTGAGCTCATCACGCATACTGTTTCAGTGTTATACAAGTTGAAGCAACACACGACTGTAAAACATAATAAAAATAGGCATCACAGAAAAATACAAAAGTTGGCCCGTGATCATCGCCAAAACTCTCAAGCATGGCTGCAGTCAGGATACCATTTCATTTACTCCAATTTGATTATTTTGTTCCTGTTTTATTAGTTATGTTTCATTATATTTTCTGCTGAAGGTCAAAGTCTTAAAATGTTCCTTTTTCTCTGGTATAGTTGCGCACACCCTGACAATATAATCCAAACCATGAAGAGTGGCACAACTTAAAAGAGCATACAGTTGAAGCAGTCTCAACATAGGTTTGTTGTATCTTTACAACAAAAACATTTACCCCGTTGGATTTTACGTTGTATGTGGGTGCTTTTGCACCTATACATATATTTGGAATCCATATGATATTTTGAATTTATATGAATCTCACAAAAAGACAGGATAAGAATGTTCAAAATGTTTTGATTATTAACTGTTTAAAAATTAACACCTCCAATGGAATTTTCGTAACAAAAAGAACTCACCGCTGCTTTATATACATCATCCATGACTGCTGCTCCTTCCCTGCCTTTCACCTACCACTTCACTCAGAGAGAGCAACAATACTGACAGCAATAACTGCCCCAGTCTTTATTGTTGGAGTGTGGCACTAAAAATTCTCAAAGGATGATGGAGGGAGGAGTAACTAGAGAGAGATCTATAAATAGGAAACAACACCAACCAACAATTATTTTAATGAAACTCCACCCGTCATTTTGGCACTTATTCTTAGAATTCACCTTTAGGTATATAAACGGTGTAAATATTGAAGTATTTATATGATTGTTGTAATGCTTTAACATAACTAGTTTGTATGACAGGTTGTTTGAACACGTGGGAATCAAAAGTGTTTCTACTTATTCCTGCCAACTGTGAAGAGAGGGGTAAAATGCAGTGTTGTTACACCCAGGAGAAAATGTTGCCCATGATTTTTCAAATAAACAGTAACAGATATAATTGTGTATATAATTAAACGCTATAGAGAAAGACATTCAGAGCCTTGCTACTTTCTCTGCTTGGCACAGTGTAAAGCACATGGCATGTTTATTTTAAGCCAGGGCTAACCTCAGATATAGCTACATTAAATGACTCTCTCCTGTTCGCTAACAAAATACAAGTGACCTCTTAATAACGGAAGTTGTTCTAATAATGTGGCCAAAAAATACTGTAATGATGACAAATCCTTGTTTTGATTCAATACTCTTCTGACATAAACCAAATCCCTAAATATTCATTTTTAAAGGTTACCTACGATTTTTAGACCATGAATGTTGCAGCAAACCTGAGCAGAGGATGAAGTCACTCTCCATGTGTGTAACCTGACCTTTACTGCGCTTTGTTAGCATGGCCGGGCTGGCTGCATGTTCTCTGAACTCTTACGACGGTTAATGCTTAGATAATGGTGCCCCCTTATTAACTTACAGTCTCTGGTAAACACATACAAGTTAAGATAATGGCTTTTCCATTATTATGTTGTGGTTTAGCTTGACAAAACTATAAAACTAAAGATAAAATAAGAAAAGAAAAGAATGAGAAATAATTTCGATGACTATCTGATATAAACCAAAACCAAGTTATCTGCAATAAGATAATATAAACCTGTATTCATCAGTCAAAGTTTCCTCACATGGAAAATAATGTTTGATAGCCCTGGTAACAACTGGAATGGCATCAGAGAGAATGTTTTTTAGGTCACTCATATCCATTTCATCATACACATGAGCTCTCCATATTTGAACAATTTGAAGGGCAGCCACGTTAGTCTGATGGAAGGAAACAACATGTTGAGTTGTCATTACTACTTCTTTTCTACTACTTTCCTGATATAATATGCTGTAGTATGAGTACAGAGTAGAGTCTGGTATCTATATGACAATGGAACACACAGATAGAACTATTATTATTGAGTGTCCTTGACTTAAAATAGTAGTCCTCTACCAGTGGGGAAGGTGAGGGAGGGACTTTGGCAATAAATCTCTGTTGTAAGCCTAACACTATGTAAGACAGACAGATAGCACCTGCCAATGTGCAGCAGCTGTAGAGTGAGCTCTGAGGTCAAGCCTCTCATTATAGACCTAGTCTCTATAGTTGGAAAGTAATGATATTACATATCTTTTTTCAAACTGACAAAGATGACAAGAAGTAGTAGCTTTAAAGATACAACAGATATAACACACTGGCTTAATAACCTCTACTGTACTGTGGTACTGTAACGGAGCTCTTCAGCAAGGCAGTGAAAACCTAACAGCTTGTGGTGCTGGAACCTGGGCAGCATGGGGTGCGCTCCGGCACCTCAACATCTGGCGCCTGTTTAAACAGCTATCCTTTGTTTCCACTTTTTCTTGTCTTTTCTCAATTTTTTTCTGCACTAATCCTACTTTTTATTGTACTTAGTTTTAACAATACGGACTCCAAAACGGACTCCAATATGCCCACTTAATTCTTAATTATTTTTTGTTCTAACAGTTTGTTTTAAAACCGTTACTTACCTACCTATATCATTTTAATTGTTTCATCCTTGTGTGAATCTGTAGTGTTTTTCTTTCTTAATCTGTTGCTGCATAAACTCCTGAATTTCCCCACGGGGATTAATAAAGGTACATCTTATCTTATCTTATGTATACGGTTCTTTTTCATATGGGTGTTGAGAGATGTATCCAAAGATTAAGTCTCTTAATTTTGCCCTCAAAGTGCAGCAGATTGATGCATTTAACTTCAAAATTGAAAAAAATATCTTCTCGGGGTAGCATGCACCCAAACCCCCCTAGAGGATGTTAGGTCCACCCCCACTTAAAACATGTTCAGATGGATAGGATACTAAATACATTTGCACACTTTTTATATAGTGACCTATGTCCATATGTTTCTGTTTTGGTGGTCTTGCCACAACCTTGCACGTGCATGCATGATCAAGTCATAGGTGAGCTCTGGTACTACACCCCTGCCCAGAAGTACTTGTACTGTGCTGTATCATATTAAGTCCAATGGCTTTATTGTATGATCAGTATGATTGATGATCAGATCGCAACTGACAGTACTATCTGGCCAATATTTATCCCACGAACACTGGGGCAGACTCTGAAGCAATCAAAAGAGCGCACTTTCAAAAAAGGTTTCCAAGTGCTTGGTTTTGGGCCAGCACGACCAGCTCCTGCCAGCAGTTTTTGACAGTAATTAAAGCAATGGCTCATGATGTTGCAGAAAATCACTGATCTAAACCCAGATTTAACCATCAGCAATATGCTTGCAGCTGAGCTTAAAACCTGCTCAGATGTTCACTCTTTTTCCAATAGTGCAAAAAAAAGGAAGAAGATATTGAGCAATCAGTCTTGCTAACATTAATTAACAGGCCTTTTTGTCTCAGATGTGAGTAAAATTAATTATTTCTTTTTTTGTGGCAAGGCACTGGCCTTGGTGGAGGCCTTAAGCTTCTCTGTGGATTTTGATGCATATTCCATTTGAAGGCTTCTCTGCTCAATTGTGTCAGCTATTTTTGATCACTCCAATACTCTGGTTTGGCTTCAAATCTTCTGCTCAGTCTCAAGTAGGTAACCTGGACAGTGGCATCATGTAGGTCGGGCTCCGTCTTACAATTTTCCTTGTCTTTAGTTTCTGTCTGAGCCTGTACTGACTCCAATTCCTTATCTCCTGTGGACCTGTCCTGCATTTGCCTGCTTTAAAAGCAGCTTTAAAATGATCTTCTCTTTTGTACCTAATTCTTTTCCCAATAAATGTTAGTCTTTATACACTGCCAAACAGAATGACATTTTTTTCCCTAGTTTCTGTGCTTTTTGTGCATATATCATGCATGTTTAAGGTGTTAATACTGGTGCTGCCTTATAAATGCCGTCGATGAATAGACAACGTAGTCGTAGTCATGCCTTGTCATCTATCTACCAGCTGAGCCAAAGTCCACATGGTGAATTCAACCAAAAACACAGAAAGTGTTCACAATTAATAATACATTGAATTCTTTGCTAATTTGTTTCTGCATTTCTATTTCTCATCAGTCGTCAGTCTTCCATTTGTAGATTGCTTAAGTGTAACCTCCTGGATAAACCGAAGTTACATAATTATTGTGTTTGTTTATTTGGAATTATGTATTTATTTTATTTAAAATGAAACATTCACAAAGAAATTAGTAATTAAAAAAAAACATAAAACAAAAGAAATATAAAACAAAAAAGGGATTACAATTTGCCTCATCCCCCCTCTATTTCAGCCCTGTTACAAAAGTGCTCATTTTGTGACTGTAGCTTTAAATGAACTAGCTGCTGTTGGCCGCGCCCCTTTGGAGCATCCCCATGGTACCTGTGGAGAAGGGTGTCTCAGCTAAACGCTGCCGTGATTAAACGCCATATTATGTTCCAAACCACATCCAGCATTATTTCTGAAACAGTATGGAGCTCAAACGTTTCTCTCTCGCGGGTTAAATTTACCACAAGGACAGGACCTTTATATTACACACAGTCTCTCCAGTACAGCGTTAGCGATGCCTGCTAATGTAAACAAAGACCATATTACTTCCAAAACACGTGCCACATTGTTTCTGATACAGCACATAGCTTGACATGTTCTTTCTTCAGTGTTTACCACTAGAACAGTGACATTATGTATACAGTGGGGCAAAAAAGTATTTAGTCAGCCACCAATTGTGCAAGTTCTCCCATTTAAAAAGATGAGAGAGGCCTGTAATTTCTATCATAGGTATACCTCAACTATGAGAGACAGAATGAGAAAAAAAAATCCAGGAAATCACATTGTAGGATTTTTAATGAATTAATTGGTAAATTCCTCGGTAAAATAAGTATTTGGTCACCTACAAACAAGCAAGATTTCTGGCTCTCACAGACCTGTAACTTCTTCTTTAAGAGGCTCCTCTGTCCTCCACTCGTTACCTGTATTAATGGCACCTTTTTGAACTTGTTATCAGTATAAAAGACACCTGTCCACAACCTCAAACAGTCATACTCCAAACTCCACTATGGCCAAGACCAAAGAGCTGTCAAAGGAGACCAGAGACAAAATTGTAGACTTGCACCAGGCTGGGAAAACTGAATCTGCAATAGGTAAGCAGCTTGGTGTGAAGAAATCAACTGTGGGAGCAATTATTAGAAAATGGAAGACATACAAGACCACTGCTAATCTCCCTTGATCTGGGGCTCCACGCAAGATCTCACCCCGTGGGGTCAAAATTATCACAAGAACGGTGAGCAAAAATCCCAGAACCACACGGGGGGACCTAGTGAATGACCTGCAGAGAGCTGGGACCAAAGTAACAGAGGCTACCATCAGTAACACACTACGCCGCCAGGGACTTAAATCCTGCAGTTCCAGACGTGTCCCCCTGCTTAAGCCAGTACATGTCCAGGCCCGTCTGAAGTTTGCTAGAGGGCATTTGGATGATCCGGAAGAGGATTGGGAGAATGTCATATGGTCAGATGAAACCAAAATAGAACTTTTTGGTAAAAACTCAACTCGTCGTGTTTGGAGGAGAAAGAATGCAGAGTTGCATCCAAAGAACACCATACCTACTGTGAAGCATGGGGGTGGAAACATCATGCTTTGGGGCTGTTTTTCTGCAAAGGGACCAGGACGACTGATCCGTGTAAAGGAAAGAATGAATGGGGCCATGTATCGTGAGATTTTGAGTGAAAACCTCCTTCCATCAGCAAGGGCACTGAAGATGAAGCGTGGCTGGGTCTTTCAGCATGACAATGATCCCAAACACACCGCCAGGGCAACGAAGGAGTGGCTTCGTAAGAAGCATTTCAAGGTCCTGGAGTGGCCTAGCCAGTCTCCAGATCTCAACCCCATAGAAAATCTTTGGAGGGAGTTGAAAGTCTGTGTTGCCCAGCGACAGCCCCAAAACATCACTGCTTTAGAGGAGATCTGCATGGAGGAATGGGCCAAAATACCAGCAACAGTGTGTGAAAACCTTGTGAAGACTTACAGAAAACGTTTGACCTCTGTCATTGCCAACAAAGGGTATATAACAAAGTATTGAGATGAACTTTTGTTATTGACCAAATACTTATTTTCCACAATAATTTGAAAATAAATTATTTAAAAATCCTACAATGTGATTTTCTGGATTTTCTTTTCTCAAGTTGTCTCTCATAGTTGAGGTATACCTATGATAAAAATTACAGGCCTCTCTCATCTTTTTAAATGGGAGAACTTGCACAATTGGTGGCTGACTAAATACTTTTTTGCCCCACTGTATATAACAACTTTACTCTAAGTCCCTCCTGCAGACAGCCTGCTGAACACACCTACACAGAGCTGGGGAGGGGTTTCAGCTCGCGACTGTATATTGGGGACGGGATGTGTCAAGTTGGCGGGACGTTGCCAGGAGTTCAATGTAAAGCCAGCCCACATTTCCGCTATTACGTCATAGTGTCAGCAAATCAGGATCAGCTTGTTTTGTGGGTAAGGAGGAAAAGAGAGAGGGTTGTATTTTCTGACACTTTGTGAGTGTAACGACGGGGTGCTGTTACCCGACATACAAATAAATATAATCGTTAATTGCAACATTGGCACACAGTTAGATTATATTCAAAGGTGAAAGAAAACACACAAAATATTCATAAATGTATTGTAATGTTCGACAAAGAGACGGAGGCAGGACTGAAGTGTTGGATTATTTGAATCAACCTGTTGTCACCAACAGACGATTTCTCAACTCCAGGACACGGGTTTCAATGACCAACTTCATTACCCCAAAACACACACACAGAGGGTCAATGTCACAAACTACAGCCATCCCCCCCTGGTCAGCCAATCACAGCCCCGCACACCACCAACCTTACTGTGCAGCTCTCTGATTGGCTGAGAGACAGAGGACGGCTGACTGACCCACACAGCAATCTGCAACCAGATCGCTACACTACCCCACCCCACCACAAAGTTTCTCGCCCAGAAGGAACAATTAAAACTGACAACTAAACACAACATCAAAGCAGAAATAAATGCCTCAAACAGCTTCTTTTTTATTTATTTTTTAACATAAACAAATGTTAGACTAGGAAAATCTGGGTGGACTACCATCACTTCCAGTGAGACCAGGGCACATTTTCTCCCTCTATAGAAATCGAGGTGTCTCACTACTACTATTAACTTCTCACCTAACACACAAAGTCTCTGAACTGACTTGACAGGGGGGCTGGGGTCAAAGGGACAGGGGGCACCGGATCGGATACGGGCGGGTCAATGGGGAAGAAAATGGGAAAGGACTCAGTCACTGATGGTTGACCGCTGCTCTGGCGTCCTGGGGACCTGGGTGGAGGTGTCGAGGAGGGGACTGTAGACAAAGGCCCCGGGGTCCCTCGTGTATGTGAGGAAGCAACTCCTCTGTAAGGGGCCAACCTGTCTCTGTGGAGCACAACTTTTCTCCCCTTGGGTGGCAGCTGCACCCTGTAAACAACTTCCCCTACCCTCTCCAGTACTCTGCAGGGACCCATCCACTGGCTTTCAAGCTTTGGGCACCGGCTGTTTTTCCGTTGGGGGCTCTAAACCCAGACCAGCTCCCCAGCCTTGAAGTGCTGCCCTTTGTCCTGGTGTCGTAGTTCCGTTTCTGTCTCACGCCAGCACTTACGGTAGCTTCTGGCCTCGTGTAAAAGCGTGAGCTGAATCGAGGCGGTCCTGAAGTCTCCTGGCATACTCAGGCCCAGGGGGAGTGTCCAGGGAATCCGGCGGCTGACCAAACGCCAGAACAGCAGGGGTGTGGAGCTCCCTCCCTAGCATGAGGAGGGCAGGTGAACAGGTCGTGGACTCTTGAACTGCAGAGCGACATGCCATGAGCACCAGGGGCAGATGATCGTCCCAGTCACGCTGGTGCTGAGATGTGAGGATGGCCAGCTGCTGGACCATGGTGCGATGAAATCTCTCCACTAATCCATCGCTCTGAGGCCGCAAGGGGGAGGTACGAGTTTTGTGCATGTCCAGTTGTGTGCACATGGAGGCAAACACCGAGGACTCAAAGTTCCTCCCCTGGTCACTATGCAGGGTCTCCGGCACTCCAAACCGGCTGAACATGCCCCCAACCAGGGTATCTGCGACTGTTTCTGCCTCCTGATCAGGGAGGGCATACGCCTCTGGCCATTTATTGAAATAGCCTATGGCGGTGGGGACGTAGCGGTTACCCCTGTTTGACCGAGGAAGCGGCCCTGCCACATCAACTGCTACTCTCTACATCGAGACCCCAACGGGAAACTGTTGAAGTGGCGCATGGGAACGACCAGGGGGGCCCTTACGAGCCATACAGGGGTCACAGCGGCAACAATAGTCTTCAACATCCCTCCTGCACTGCCCCCAGTAGCAACTCTGGCGAAGGCGGCGAAGAGTCTTTGTGATGCAAAAGTCTCCAGAACCTGCCGTTCCATGCATCGCTTTGAGCACAGCCTCTTGCAGACCCTTTGGGACCACTACCTACCACCTCTTCTCCCCCGTTGCTGGATCCTTCCATGCACGCTGCAGTACGCCCTGGGACGGACGCAGAGTCTCAAACTGAGGCCACAGCCCCTTGGTTGCTTTGGAGAACACTGCCACTTCCTCCCACGGTGGTCGTTGCTGCGCCTCCACCCACTGCAGTGCAGGCAGTAGGTCTGTGTCCAGCTCTTGCTGTTGCTTCCACTCTGCCAACTCCACTGTTTGGAGCTCCTGGCAAATTAACTCTTCCACTTGTCGAGCTGCAGCACAGACGGTGTCCTCCTCCAGCAGCTCTTTTTCACGGGCCTCCCTCCGCTCACAGTAGCGACATCCGTCAACGGCACACAGGCGAAGGGAGAGAGCGTCTGCATTGGTGTGATGCACCCCAGCCCTGTACTCCATCTTGAAGTTGAACGCTTGGAGCTCTTCTAACCACCTGGCGACCTGGCTTTCTGGCTCCTTAAATGTCATGAGCCACTGCAGTGCCGAGTGGTCAGTCCTCACGATGAAAGGCTGGCCACATAGGTAGTATTTGAAGTGTCTGATTGACAGCACCACTGCCAAGAGTTCCCTGCGGGTGACGCAGTATCTTCGCTCCGCTTTGTTGAATGCCCGGCTGAAGTATGCCACCACCCTCTCCCCCTTTGGTGTGGTCTGGGAAAGCATTCCTACACCCACTCAGCTCGCGTCCGTGTCCAGGGTGAATGGCAGGGTGGGGTCAGCTGGAGCGACAACTGGGGTCTCACTCAAAGCGCGCCGAAGGCTGTCAAACGCTTCTTGACATTGTTCAGTCCAAACAAAGTCACTGTCCTTCTGTAGCAGCTGGAACAAGGGTGCAGCAGTGCAAGCAAAACCCCATACAACCTCCTATAGTACGAGGCCAGGCCCAAGAAACTCTTCAGCTGCTTCTGGTTCAGTGGATTGGGCCAGTCCGCGACCGCCTGCACCTTCTCTTGCAGGGTGCCGATGCCTTCGCCCCCCACTTTGTGCCCCAGGAAAGTGACCTCTCTCTGCATGAAATGGAACTTCTCTGGGTGTAGCTTCAAGCCAGCGGCTCTGATCCTTTCCACTACCACTCGTAGAGATCCCAGGGCCGCCTCAAACGTGCTGCCATGCACCGGGATGTCATCTAGGTAGACCAAACATCGCTGACGGGGAATACCAGTCAGCACCCTGTCCAGCAACCGCACAAAGATGGCAGGGGCATTACAAAGGCCAAAGCTGAGGACCTTGAACTGCCACAACCCCCGCCCGGTGCAGACAGCTGTTTTTGGCCTGGCTTCAGGGGCAAGAGGGACCTGATAATACCCACTGCGGGGGTCCAAGGACAAGAACCAAGATGACCCCGAGACCAGGTCCAGGGACTCGTCAATGTGGGGGAGGGGGTATGAATCTTTCTTGGTGAACCCGTTCACCGGCCTGTAGTCTGAACACAGAGAGCCATCGGTCTTCCTTGGGACCATGACTACAGCTGCGGCCCACGGGCTGTCGGAGGGCTCGATGATTTCTACCTTCAGCATGCTCTACACCGCATCGTCACAAGCCTGCTGACGGGCCAGGTGGAGGTGGCGAGGACGACACTTGATGGGGTGTGTGTCTCCTGTATCGATTTCGTGTTCGACTACATGAGTTCGGCCAACCTCCTCCTAACTCATGGCGAAACTGCCGTGGAACTCTAACAGCAGCTGACGCAATTTCTCCTGCTGCTCTGGATTAAGGCCGCCACAGTTCTTCCTCCACATCTCCAATACTGCAGACTGAGCCTCATCCACCCCGGTCCAGGGAAACCGTTGAAGGGTGGGGGAAAGCAGGGATAGGAAGAGCTTGGACTGGGTCGGGGAGAGCTTGGGCTGGGTCGGGGAGAGCTGGGGCAGGGTCGAAGAGAGCTGGGGCGGTGTGGCACAGACTGGGGGTGACAGGTGAGGAGTCGCCCTGAGTGGCCGTCAACAGGGATAAGGGCAAGGGAGGGGGATTGATTAAAGCAGTTTCTAGGGTACTCACTTGGTGTGTTGGGGGCCTCCCAGTAGGCTCAGCGGGGTTGTTGATGCGGGTCATAGTGATCACAGGCCCTCCGTGGAAACTCACTGTGCCTGCCTGTAGATCCAGGTTGCAGCCTGTTGCCTTCAAAAAGTCCAAACCCAGAATACACGGGTCCTGCACTTCTGCTATCCACACTGGGTGACGCACTGTAATTCCCCCCACAGACAGTCAGCATGCCTTTGCCTTTCATAGGTGCCAGCTCTCCCGTGACTGTGCGCAGACGCACCCAGTTGGCTCCAACTGAGTTCCAATGGGCAACACATCTGCTCTCATCCAGGGTTACCGTCGAGCCTGTATCCACCAGTGCAGTGCAGGGCACCACTTCCACAGTGACAGGGACATAACAGGAATCCCCACCACCAGTGCTGCCAACCGCAACGACAGGCTCCAAGCATGTGCTGTCATCTGCTTTAGGACGGAATAGAGCCTGACTTCCCCGGCTGTGCTGTCGGGCTCCTTCCACGGATGTCTGTAACAGTGAAAATAAGGCTGTGATTTGGTTGGGAGGTTTTGAATTGAATTGAATTGAATGCCTTTTATTGTCACTATACACATGTACAATGAGATTAAAAGCAACTCTTTTGCAGTGCAAACATGTACATACAATATAACAATATAAGACATACAACAATTAATGCAAAAAAGGGGGTAAGTGGGGTATGTTGCACAAAGACGCCGTGTACATTTACAAGAAATAAAAATAAATATGGTGCTACAGAGTAGTATGGGTTATTGCAAATTATGAAATATTGCACAGTAGTGGAATTCCACAGTAGGCCTATTATCGATACTATTGAATCGATAATACTAAATATGTAGCCAACTGTAGTGCTTTAGTCTCGTTTCACCACCCGCCTGCATGTGCTAACAGTTCAAATTGGGCATGGAAAGCCTCCCAGTCCGACCTACCCTAGTATTTGGGTGTTTTCACCATCGCGACTGCTGGATGCTGGGCGCAGCCATTGTTGTTTACATCCCGCGGGGCAGTGGCGCGAAACGCCGCCGAGGCAGGAGTCATCCCCGCATCTCTAGCCATCCTCATCGCTGACTCTCTCAGGCGCTCTTTCGCCTCCCGTGCAACTTCGAACTCCCTATTCATGTCCTTCGTCCATCCTCCTCTCCGTCACTCCTTTCTTGCTTCACTCCCATCCTGGCAAACTCCTCCATGTCCGCTAGCTCACTGGCTAACTCCGTGATGCAGTTACGAGCTCCAGTAAGGGTGGACGTCTTCCGTCCGAAAAAAAGTCACTTCTGACACCAATTTAATGTTCCAGAAAGAGGCAGAGGCAGGACTGAATGGGTAAATCATCTCCATGGGATTTGGGTGGATGAATAACCGGCAGAACCCAGCGCTCTGAGGTCTTTGATGCTACCGACTGGCCTGCATTGATATCACCCAAGCAGAGCGCCTGCTCAACCCCAGTTCATACTAGGAAACAGCCGTGGACAGCTGCTAAAGGGAGGACTTTAAACAATCCTCCTAAAGTTTAAACAATCAAGCGTGCCATGTCAGAACAGATATGCTCCACTGACACAGAACCCAAGATCTTTTTCTGATGAGCTGGATAACCTGTCTTCTTCACACAGCAGGGTAAGGACCAAAAGCTACTCGGAAAGTAAAAGGCTACAGGGAAAGCTAACGACAAGGCCTGAAACTCTGATTGTGGGTCACTTTGCTGTAAGAGATTTAAAAAGTCTAAACAACACCAAAGTAGGCCTACTCAGTTTTCCCAAGGATATGGTCTCTGACTTGGCAAACAACACCCTGCATATTAGGGCTGAACACCGACTGTGAAAAATGTGGTACTGCACATTGGAACAAATGATGTTGTGAAACAACAGTCAGAAGTGCTGAAAGAAGACTTTAAATGTCTCTTGAAAACTGTCAGCTCTCTAAATGCTGAGATGTTCATCAGTGGCCTTCTATAGCCGATCAGAAGAGGAGTGGAGAGATTCAGCAGATTGTCTGCACTGAACACATGGCTCTCAACTGCCTGTACTGAACATTCTGTCCATTTTATTGACAATTTTAACTTTTTCTGGGATCGCAGACATCTTTTCAAGGCGGATGGACTTTCTGAACAATGCAGGACTAAAATTGTTTATTTCTAACATATTCAACTGCCTGCGTCATCAATCTGCTCTCAAGCCAAGGACAAGCAACAAGAGGAATCAAAACAGGAGAAAGACACAACACAGTTCATAGAAAGCCTTGAAGACCTATCACTGCACCTGCCTGAGGAGAGTCGTGATTATGGGAGACCTATGAGACAAAAGGAGGAGTCTCCACTGCCACCGATCCCCCTTATCAATGCCTTTGAGGATACTCTCCCTTCAACACCCAAACTGCCATCCAGCTTTATGAGCCCAGACTACTCCAACCAGCAGCTCAGTGACCGCCTACACTCCTGCCTGAACATGGTTCAGGAGACTCGCAAGCAGACCCCCGTCCCTCAACTACAGTTACCGAAGCATACACGTGCACCAGCTCCCCTGTATTCATCACCATGCCTACCACAATCATCCAAACCACAACGTGCACCACCTTCGAGACCGCATCCGCTGTCTCCGAAGCCTGATAAGGATGTGTGTGTAGAAAGGGCAACAAGCTCTAACTCAGCGATACTCAACCCGCGGCTCGCGAGCCGCATGCGGCTCCTTTAAGACTAGTTGCGGCTCTTTTAAGTCCCACTTAAAAAAAATAAAAATCTCAAAAAATCTTTAAAAAACGAAAAACAAAAACATTGTCAGCAGAATTCATCAACATTTCATTATCACTCACAAGTCACGTGTATTAAGCCGCCCCTCCCCCCCTCCCTCTGAACAACCAATCACAAATGATTTCAGGTTTCCGCTCTGATTGCAGGTGCGCGAGATAAATGCTCCGTCACACTGGGAAAACTAGCATACAGCACTACGCAAAAATGGCAAAGGAATATAGGAAAAGAAAATATGAAGAGGAATATCGAACATTTAAAGAGGACTGGGAACTCGAGTTTTTCTTCGTCTCCACCGGTTCGGGAAAATGCATCTGCCTGCTTTGTGACAACGTCATTTCACAATTTAAAAGGTCCAATTTGCAGCGCCATCACGACACAAAACACCCGAAGTTCAGCACCGACTTTCCGAAAGGTGGAGAGCTGAGGGCGGAAAAGCTGGCGAGACTCAAACAGAACCGAACTGCTCAAAAAAACTTATTCCACACTAATACGAGTGAAAGAGCGACAGAGGCATCCTACAAAATCACACATGAACTGATGAAACAGATGAAGCCATATACTGATGGAGAAATGGTGAAGGATTGCATACTGCTGGCTTGTTCAACGTTGTTTCCTGAGAAAAAAGACCTGGAACGAGAGGCAAAAAAAATTCACTGTCGGATTCTACTGTAGCTAGGAGGGCATCAAACATTTCAGAGAACATTGCACATACTCTTAAGGACAAACTGTCATCCGCTGAGTTTGTCAGCCTTGCAATGGACGAAAGCTTGGATATCAATGACACGCCACAATTACTCATCTTTATCCGAGCCATCAACAGTAAGTTTGACATTACAGAAGAACTGCTTGACATGGTTTCACTGGAAAATGGAACAACGGGCATTGAAATAAAAAACGCTGTGCTGGAAACATTAGAAAAGTTGAACATTGGACCAGAAAAAATCACAGCATTCACAACAGATGGCGCACCGGCGATGCTTGGTAAGAGGAACGGAGCCGTGGCTTTGTTGAAAGAAACGCTGAAAAACGGCGGGGTTGCTGCTGAGGGTATTTTCTCATACCATTGTATTGTGCATCAACAAGCCTTGTTTGCTAAGTTCGAATGTCTGAATGAAGTGATGGCAAATGTAATCGAAGTGGTTAATTATATCAGGGCCCGTGCAAGAAACCACCTACATTTTAAACTGCTGTGTGAGGAGTTTAACACTCACTATGGAGATTTGGTGTTACACACCGAGATCAGATGGCTGTCTAAAGGACGTATGCTTGCACATTTCATGGACCTGCTTGAACCCCTGAAATCCTTCATTGTCGGCCAAGGGGAGACTTCCCGATTTTCCTTTTTGGATGATGAAGAGTGGGTGCTGTCTGTTGCGTTCCTGTGTGACATTACGCAGCACTTGAACGAACTTAATCTCAAGATGCAGGGAAGAAACAAGACCGTGTATGAGCTCTACACGGCTGTCAGAGTATTCTCTGACAAACTGGATGTACTTGAACGAAGTGTCCGTGGTTCTGATTACCGTTTCTTCCCCACCGTGCAGAAAGTGATGGCGATGCATGCAGACGCTCTCCTGCCCTGTCAATCACAATTCTGTGACGTGCTAACTGAGCTCAAGCAAAACTACACATCAAGATTCCACGACTTCAAGGACCATAGCAATATTTTTTTACTTGTGAAAAACCCATTCCTGATTGAGGTCAATGAAATGAAGCAAATAAGCGACCAGCTCAGACTTGTGCAGCTTCAAATGGAGTTTGTGGAGTTAAAGAGCTCAGATGAACTTCAGCTTCAGTTTCGGATTACAGATGTCGTGGACTTTTGGAAACTGGTGGGGCATCTACCAAATATCTCCAGACTGGCAAGACGCATCATCTCAATGTTTCCGTCCACATACCGGTGTGAAGCAGCATTCTCTGCGCTCTCAAAAATAAAATGTCGCAACCGAAACAGATTGAGTCTGCAGCACACAATAGAGGCCCTTCGGATCGCCGTTTCCAGCACAGAGCCCGACTTCAAATCACTTGTGCGGCAGAAGGAGTGTCAGAAATCACATTGAGTGTGAAGTAAGTACAACATTACTCTTCTGACAACCCCTGCTGTCTATAATCTGTTGTTATATGGACTGTGATGATCAGTAAACATGCTGTCTGTTATCTGTTGTAATGGGCAGTGATGATCAGCAATGTGTGTTTTGTGGTTGCAGTGAAAATAATAAATCACAGTTATTGCACTGTACATTATGCTTTTCATTCCTTAGTAACATATTACTATGATCCATATTCTCAAATGCATAATGCTTTCAGGGAGGAAAGGAGCGTTTTTGGATTGTGGCTCTTGCAAAAATATTTTTTCGTCAATGTGGCTCCTGATTAGGACAAGGTTGAGTACCGCTGCCAGCGATACTCAACCCGCGGGGCTCCTTTAAGACTAGTTGCGGCTCTTTTAAGTCCCACTTAAAAAAAATAAAAATCTCAAAAAATCTTTAAAAAACGAAAAACAAAAACATTGTCAGCAGAATTCATCAACATTTCATTATCACTCACAAGTCACGTGTATTAAGCCGCCCCTCCCCCCTCCCTCTGAACAACCAATCACAAATGATTTCAGGTTTCCGCTCTGATTGCAGGTGCGCGAGATAAATGCTCCGTCACACTGGGAAAACTAGCATACAGCACTACGCAAAAATGGCAAAGGAATATAGGAAAAGAAAATATGAAGAGGAATATCGAACATTTAAAGAGGACTGGGAACTCGAGTTTTTCTTCGTCTCCACCGGTTCGGGAAAATGCATCTGCCTGTTTTGTGACAACGTCATTTCACAATTTAAAAGGTCCAATTTGCAGCGCCATCACGACACAAAACACCCGAAGTTCAGCACCGACTTTCCGAAAGGTGGAGAGCTGAGGGCGGAAAAGCTGGCGAGACTCAAACAGAACCGAACTGCTCAAAAAAACTTATTCCACACTAATACGAGTGAAAGAGCGACAGAGGCATCCTACAAAATCACACATGAACTGATGAAACAGATGAAGCCATATACTGATGGAGAAATGGTGAAGGATTGCATACTGCTGGCTTGTTCAACGTTGTTTCCTGAGAAAAAAGACCTGGAACGAGAGGCAAAAAAAATTCACTGTCGGATTCTACTGTAGCTAGGAGGGCATCAAACATTTCAGAGAACATTGCACATACTCTTAAGGACAAACTGTCATCCGCTGAGTTTGTCAGCCTTGCAATGGACGAAAGCTTGGATATCAATGACACGCCACAATTACTCATCTTTATCCGAGCCATCAACAGTAAGTTTGACATCACAGAAGAACTGCTTGACATGGTTTCACTGGAAAATGGAACAACGGGCATTGAAATAAAAAACGCTGTGCTGGAAACATTAGAAAAGTTGAACATTGGACCAGAAAAAATCACAGCATTCACAACAGATGGCGCACCGGCGATGCTTGGTAAGAGGAACGGAGCCGTGGCTTTGTTGAAAGAAACGCTGAAAAACGGCGGGGTTGCTGCTGAGGGTATTTTCTCATACCATTGTATTGTGCATCAACAAGCCTTGTTTGCTAAGTTCGAATGTCTGAATGAAGTGATGGCAAATGTAATCGAAGTGGTTAATTATATCAGGGCCCGTGCAAGAAACCACCTACATTTTAAACTGCTGTGTGAGGAGTTTAACACTCACTATGGAGATTTGGTGTTACACACCGAGATCAGATGGCTGTCTAAAGGACGTATGCTTGCACATTTCATGGACCTGCTTGAACCCCTGAAATCCTTCATTGTCGGCCAAGGGGAGACTTCCCGATTTTCCTTTTTGGATGATGAAGAGTGGGTGCTGTCTGTTGCGTTCCTGTGTGACATTACGCAGCACTTGAACGAACTTAATCTCAAGATGCAGGGAAGAAACAAGACCGTGTATGAGCTCTACACGGCTGTCAGAGTATTCTCTGACAAACTGGATGTACTTGAACGAAGTGTCCGTGGTTCTGATTACCGTTTCTTCCCCACCGTGCAGAAAGTGATGGCGATGCATGCAGACGCTCTCCTGCCCTGTCAATCACAATTCTGTGACGTGCTAACTGAGCTCAAGCAAAACTACACATCAAGATTCCACGACTTCAAGGACCATAGCAATATTTTTTTACTTGTGAAAAACCCATTCCTGATTGAGGTCAATGAAATGAAGCAAATAAGCGACCAGCTCAGACTTGTGCAGCTTCAAATGGAGTTTGTGGAGTTAAAGAGCTCAGATGAACTTCAGCTTCAGTTTCGGATTACAGATGTCGTGGACTTTTGGAAACTGGTGGGGCATCTACCAAATATCTCCAGACTGGCAAGACGCATCATCTCAATGTTTCCGTCCACATACCGGTGTGAAGCAGCATTCTCTGCGCTCTCAAAAATAAAATGTCGCAACCGAAACAGATTGAGTCTGCAGCACACAATAGAGGCCCTTCGGATCGCCGTTTCCAGCACAGAGCCCGACTTCAAATCACTTGTGCGGCAGAAGGAGTGTCAGAAATCACATTGAGTGTGAAGTAAGTACAACATTACTCTTCTGACAACCCCTGCTGTCTATAATCTGCTGTTATATGGACTGTGATGATCAGTAAACATGCTGTCTGTTATCTGTTGTAATGGGCAGTGATGATCAGCAATGTGTGTTTTGTGGTTGCAGTGAAAATAATAAATCACAGTTATTGCACTGTACATTATGCTTTTCATTCCTTAGTAACATATTACTATGATCCATATTCTCAAATGCATAATGCTTTCAGGGAGGAAAGGAGCGTTTTTGGATTGTGGCTCTTGCAAAAATATTTTTTCGTCAATGTGGCTCCTGATTAGGACAAGGTTGAGTACCACTGATCTAGACGCTTCACTAATGAACAATTACAGGCCCATATCAAACCTCCCATTTCTAGGCAAAATCCTTGAAAAAGTAGTTTTTAAACAGCTGAGTTATTTCAGATTTTTATGTTAAATGTTTATGTTTATATTCGCACTGTGGGACTGCAAGAATCGGTATTTCAATTTTCTGTATGTATAACACGTGGAAATTTTGACAATAAAGTGGACTTTGACTTTGACTTCTTGGATGCAAATAACTGTTTTGATGTGTTCCAGTCAGGCTTTCGACCGCACCACAGAGACTGCTCTTATTAAGGTCTTCAATGACATCCACTTAAACACAGAGGCAGAATCTCAGTGTAAGTATTATTAGATCTCAGCGCTGCATTTGACACTGTTGACCACAAAATATTACAAGACCATCTAGAAAACTGGTTGGGACTTTCGGCAACAGTTCTAAATTGGTTTGAATCTTACTTAAAGGACAGGAAACACTTTGTTTCTATAGGCAGCTACACATCAGATTTGACAAATATGACGTGGGGTTTCTCAAGGTTCCATCTTGGGGCCTCTTCTCTTTAACGTCTACATGCTAACACTGGCTCAGATAATGAAAAGCAACAAAAGTTACCATAGCTATGCAGATGAAACACAAATTTACTTTACCATTTCACCAGGAGACTATGCTCCAATTAAAACACTGAGTAAGTACATTGAACAAATCAGTGACTGGATGAGTCAGAACTTTCTCCAATTAAACAAAGACAAACCCGAGGTAATTGTTTTGGAACAAAGGAGGAACGACAAAAAGTCAGTGCTGAACTTCAGTCAGCAATGCTCAAAACAGCTAACACCAGAAACCTAGGTGTAGTCATGGACTCTGACCTGAACTTCAACAGTCACATTAAAACAGTTACTAAGTCCGCCTACTATCACCTGAAGAACATATCTAGGATTAAAGGACTAATGTCACAGCAGGATCTAGAAAAACGTGTCCATACGTTTATCTTCAGTAGACTGGACTACTGTAACGGTGTCTTTACAGGTCTCACTAAGAAATCCATTAGAAATTGGCAGCTGATTCAGAACGCTGCTGCTGGGTCCTCACTAACACTGAGAGAGTGGATCACATCACTCCAGATCTGAAGTCTTTACACTAAGAGAGTGGATCACATCAGTCCAGTTCTGAAGTCTTTACACTGAGAGAGTGGATCACATCACTCCAGTTCTGAGGTCTTTACACTGGCTTCCTGTCTGTCAAAGAATTGATTTCAAAGTTCTGCTGCTGGTTTATAAAGCATTGAATGGTTTAGGCCCAAAATACATTAGTGATCTCCTGCTACATTATGAACCATCCAGAACTCTCAGGTCTTCTAGGACGGGTCAGCTTTCTGTCCCCAGAGTCATAACTAAACATGGAGAAGCAGCGTTCAGTTATTATGCTCCAAATCTGTGGAACAAACTCCCAGAAACCTGCAGGGCCACTGCAACTCTTGCTACTTTTAATTCCAGGCTGAAAACATTTTCTTTTTTGCCACTGCTTTTAATTGAACTGTTCTTATCTAACATTGCACTGTGACTTTTATTCTGCATTGTAACTTTTATTCATGTATTTTATACCTGTTGTGTTTATTTCATTATCTTTGCTCTTAAATTATTGTTTTTAAATGCCTTTTCATAATTTGTTTATGCTGCACTATTCTTTAATGCCCCTAATGTCTTTCATTTTTGTAGAGCACTTTGAATTGCCTTGTGTTGAAAGGTGCTATATAAATAAACTTGCCTTGAATTGTTGTGTTATTTTAATCAACCTGTTGTCACCAACAGACCGTTTCTCAACTCCAGGACACGTTTCAATGACCAACTTCATTAGCCAAACACACACACACACACACACACACACACACACACACACACACACACACGCACACACACGGTCAACGTCACACACTACAGCCATCCCCCTCTGCTCAGCCAATCACAGCCCCGCACACCACCAACCTTACTGTGCAGCTCTGTGATTGGCTGAGAGACAGGGGACGGCTGACTGACTCACACAGCAACCTACAACCAGATCGCCACATTATTTAATGATAAGTGGTTTGGTTTTCTGATGTTTAACTTTAACAGCGCGGATGCTGGGCCGTTCCACCTCACTGTTTGTCTGAGTGGTAGATACAGATTCAAATGCGCGTTCAGTTAGAAATAAATTAGGGTATATTATTGGTGGTATAGTACATATTTGTGACGCTCAAAGTAAATGCAACGCTCTGAAATTATTGTTGATGTGGAAACTATAGAAATGTTTGTTTATTCGAAGTCCAGGAGTAGGTTTAAAAGAAAACAAAGTGAAGCTCCTCAAGTAAGTTTTAAAAGGAGAATTTATTAAAATGATGCTGCAGTAGGTTTTACAAAAGTTCCACAGCTGTGGCTCAACTGTTCAGAACACGCTTCCACAGGCCACGTAAGAGTCGAAACTCAAAGCGGTTATCTGTGTGGCGGTAGGGAACAAAGAGATCGATTTTACAATACAATTATCTTTTATGCTACCATCCCTTTCCGGTCATAAAAATAAACAACTTCAAAATAAGATGAATTCCGGTCTCGTCTTCTCATTGGTTGGTTGCTGGATCCTGTTGGCCCTTTGTCGTCACATGGGTGTTTCCCTGTCTCTTCTATTGGCTGACGTCGTCGTCGTCGTCGGAGGCGGGTCCTTTTATGACGTCACCGTCGCCATCTGTTTGTATAGTCATGAAGCTTCCACGTACGATATTCTATTATGCAATCCTTCTGAGGTTTATCAGTTATTAAACACGTAATAGTATTATTGCAGTATCAATGAGTGAGAGGTAGAGGCGGTGTGTTTAGTATGTAAATCCACGCGTCCTTCTCCCTCTACTCAAATATACAGTACAATATTAGCTACATGCTATCTGAGGCTAAAAACAACATCCGGTTACCAAATAAACAGTTTCAAAGTAAAACGGTTTTCAGAATAATACAGTATTGTAGTTACACATAATATTGATTATTATTTCTTACACCTGCAAGCGTCACGGTAGCGGAATTTAGCTCTCTGTTAAAAGAGCACAGGAAAACTTTATCTGCAACTCTAATGAGGTGGACGGTTATCTCCAAAAACTAGAGGACGCATGTGCTACCCTCCAACAATACAACGTGTCACTCAGAACGAAGCTAGCCGACCTGGAGGGACGCAGTAGGCGCCAAAACATCAGGATTATTGGCCTACCTGAGTCGCTTGAGGGGTCACGACCAACCGCGTTCTTTTCCCAACTACTTGTGAATGCAGGGCCGGTTCTAGTCCATTGGCTGCCCTAGGCGATATTGAAATTTTGCGCCCCCCATGCACGTATATTTTATATAATATAACATTACATTTTCATTCGAAATATGGGTTGGGGCATGTTCATTTAATTCAATGAGGGTTTTATATCCCATGCTTAAAAAAATAAAATAAATTGTTAATCAATGTTGTTAAAACAAAGATGTGTGCTTAAGGGCGCCACTAGGGGGCGCCCTTAAGCACACAATGCCTTAAATATGTGCGAAGGCAAGGTGTGCTCTTTCCAGTTTAATCCTGTTATCTGACATCAAAGTTAGCTATGCGCTAGCCCTTGGTTCAGCTAAACGTACGACGGAGTATTAGGGCCACATATGAAGAAAAAAAATATTTTTGCCGTGTCGAGATTAAAGTCGACACGGCGACTTTAAAGTCGACATGTCGACATTAAACTCGAAATGTCGAGAATAAAGTTGAAATGTCATGTCGACTTTAATCTCGACATGTCGAGATTAAACTCGAAATGTCGAGAATAAAGTTGAAATATTATGTCGAGTTTAATCTCGACATGTCGAGAATAATCTCGACTTTATGTCAATTGACACTGAAAACTATTCAGAGAGAAAGCAACCGCTCCACAGGTGCAGTTTGAGTCACGCATGGTTGGCCTATCGGTGGAACATCTTTATGTGAAGGTAAGTCAGACGTGCTGCTCCATGTCTATGTGCTGCTCTGTATTTTCACTGGAAGCGGTAGTTTACAAGATCAATGACGTAAAGTCTCTTTCTTTTACCAACCGCGCAGTTTTTGGACTTGAAAGAATGTCAGTCAGCGTGACAGCTTTTCTACGAGGCCGGGGTGTCCCCCAAGAAGCCCTCTCACTAATGGAAGAGGAGAAGGTAAGTTGTGATCCCTGATATAGGAATGAGGAGTTGTCGTCATAGTTGTTGAGCCCCGCCATGTTGGCAGGATGCCTGTGTATATTTCTATGAGAGGCAGCTAGCTAGCCTCATTAACATGCTAGCGAGACCTATCATGGCTAGCTTGCCCATAGACATAGAATAGCGTCTGCTGCCAACATGGCCGAATCGGCACGTGACTCCTCATTCCTAATAAAGACAAAATGCCGCAACTTCATCTTTGGTCGAAAAATAGTAATTGTCATTTTTGGGATATTGATAAGGGGGTATCGTAAAAGTTACCGTAGCCTGCTTAATTTAGCTAGCTAGGACGACGTAGCCTAGTATAGGCTACTTGGCTAGCCAACACATAGTAAACTACTCCGTATTAAACAAAGCATTTCATAGCATATCAGCCATACGCTATCGTAAATAATGTTTTTATTTTCGCATAAAGTTCATAAATCACTCAGTGCCAGTCGTTGCATCGAGTGTGGACTTCTAATGTAATGCCATGCATCTCCCATGAGCCTAGCTTGATCACACATTGGCAGAGCTCAACAACAGTTCACAATTAAATTACGTATCCTACCCTTCTTGTAACCCTGATAAATCCATTGCATTGAACGTCATCTGAGATGTTTAAAGACGTTTTCTGAGTATTAAGCTGGCTGGCGTTCCACTGAAGCATCCACGAATAGTCCTCTTTTAGTCAAGGCTATTACTTCCATTAATTCGATGCAAAGCGTCGGTGAAACATGGTAAAAAGTAAAATGGTTGCAAATCGTTATCCACCCATGTAGACCCTATAACTTTTTGTTTGATTAATAGGCCTATGTCTTAACCATTAGGCTAGGTTAATCCATCATCTGTGCATCTGGAGCATAATTTAACTCCTTGATTCACCTGGTGAAATGATGAATGATATGTATTTCTGTAGTACAGTAACCTCGACACAATTTGGACTTGTAGCCCAATGGGATTTTGGGTGTAAATTCATGTTTTTATTTTCTTTGATTTCAATTAAAATGCAAATTCATAATGTTTAAAATTTGACTTTAAAATATTAGTAATGTTAAAACAATGTTTACCTGTCCTGGGAATTATTAAGTTAGTTAAAACGTTTTCTTTAATGAGAAGCGGCATTGGGGCGCTACACTTAAATAGGCCTGAATGTGTAGCCTATGACCATTATCTCACGCTCACATGCTACACATGCTTTGTCCTCACTTTCTCAGATGTAGAATTATGCTATTATTATTAAATGAGAGTTCAGCAGATAGCACTGGTGTCCATGACTTTTGTAGTCTACATATAACCCTAGTTTAACTACTTGCATGTCAATATGTGGCTGCCTTTTTCAAGACCCATCAGTGCATTTCTTCATCAAGAGATGAAGAAGAACTTGTGAACCGCAAAGTTCAAATTCAAGCACTCCTGTCTAATTGAAAGGAGAGCTGCATTTGTAACATAGTAGCTTTTTTTTACCACAAGGGTTTAGTAGCTTGTATGTACACCTTTCTAGGCTAGTAATTTGATAATGGGCCTACATGGATTTACAAAGTCTGAGACTGTGGGCCTCTCCTCACTCAAAGCTTGGGAACAGGTGCTCCCCATAGTTTACTTGCTGAGGTTTGCTCAATTCCATGAATTATATTTTAGTTTGTAGACAGCAAATACTAAGTGTCCCTGTGAATTGCTTGTTGAAGTCACTATATTGCATTTTTGTATTTCAAGGGAACATGCATGAAAATACTGAAGTGATGTGATATTTTACCCTTATCATTGTTGTTCTTTGCTCCACAGATTGACAAAGACGTTGTCATGCTTATGGATGATGCAGCTTTGGCCAAATATATTCCTTCATATGGAGACAGAATTGCACTTTTTAATTTTTGCAAAAATCAAGCCCCTCTCTCAAAGCGAAAAATGGGTCTATTTGAAAAGCTCAGGAAGAAAATGAAGCTAAAGACAGAATCCAAAGAAACAGACGAGGAAGCCAGCAACAGTGAAAAGGAAACCAAAGACGATGGGAAGATGCCTACAACATCCAGACCGGTAAAAAGGACAACTAAACGCAGCGTGGAGATAGGTTGGATCAACAAAGAGGATGGTGAAGCTAAACAGGTTAGAGCAAAACAAGGAGGGGGCACTAGAAAGGTTGTGATGGACATCAGTGGTGGATACAATGAAATCCTGAAAGAGGGGAAAAACCTTTTTTTCCCTAATGGCATTTCAAATAAAGGCCCCGAATCAGACTTTACATTTGATGTGTGGGATTTCAAACAAAACCCTTTCACTGATCATGTCTCAATTGCTGCAATATACGACACTGTCAAACTAGCCAAGCTGCGTTTCTATATTGCCAC